>NC_059223.1:5229692-5510932 GCF_020615455.1 Coregonus clupeaformis | reverse complement strand
ACAAGTAGCCAGGCTGGCATATGCTCCCTGCCAAACTCTTTTGTTGAATACACGCCCACCCACAAACAGTTCCAGCTTTTCTATCTAGGAGAGTAGCATATCATCCAGGCAGTGCTCATCTTTCAGGATGTCAGTAATGATGTCATCACTGCACATGTCCGACTAGTGCGACATATCCAAAGGGAGGAGGAGGGATGGCCGGTGTCCAGGTCCAGGCACTCTTACAGCAGTGTTGCATCATGGTTTCTTTTGACAGCAGAGTGAGTCTAAGCATGGAAGGGATATCGAGTGGGCAGGATGTTCTGGCCCAGTTGAAACTGGAGCAGCTTGATGGTGCTCTCTAGCAGAACCAATCCTTGCTGTATCATGTACTGAAATAGCACAAAGCAACAGTTTTCTATTCACAACTGTTGTTATCAGGGATTCAGCAATATCTTTCTGTTATGTCTCTGCATTATAGGCCACAAAGCTGAAGGGTCTTTGCAGGAGCAACCAGGCAATTATGCTTCAAATTGGTCATAAAGTCATATCAAGGCTAATGCTTACACTGTAAAGCTATTTGGCCCCCACCTATATTTGTACTAGAATGGTTAAGTGGGCAAAGTCGAACGATGGATGATTCACGCTCTTGTCTCTGTCTGTCCTTCTGATTTTAAAGTGGTGTCTGAATGATGAGAAATCTGGATTTATTACTGTACAGATGAAGGGTGACCACTGCACCTTTCTGACAGGCACTTTACTGTTATTACCTCAGTAAAGACGTTTTGCCGCTCAGCCGGTTTGTGTAAGAAATGTAGGCCTAAGCTATGTATGTCACTCCCACCAAGGCAGTCTACCAAAATATTCAAGGAGAAAAACATAGCTCAATGGCTGAGCAGTGCCTGCCTAAGAATGTGTTCTTCAAGGAATACCATGTGAGCGATGCATTTTTTTGTACACCCAGTTATTTGAGTTCTTTGGATACAATTGTTTGTCCAACAGTCTAAATGCCATAGCGTTACACTAAGGCAATTGCACATTTGTATCTTTTGGTTTGTCTTTGTTGAGTCTGTTGCATCCAGGCTCAGCTGGCCCCCTGTAGCTTTAGCTGGCACAGATCAGAGCAGTCTGATCCCATCCCTGCTCCCAATCAGCTGGAGTTTACATCACAGGGCCCAGTCCAGGCAGCCCAGCACCCTAAGGGTTGTTCTGTTCAGTTCCTGGTGGAGGAAAGTGCTGTAGCAACACTGGCTCTCTGGGTCAGCTGTAACCACATTCCTCAGGTTCCTGAGGAAGGGGAAGTGCCTTCCCAGACCACTACTCACAGCTAATGTGCTGGGATGCATACAGGGGACAGACTGCCAACACAGCTACCTGCAGCAGTGCCCTATTGGGAGTTATGCTTCTGCTTTATACCAAAATAGACCTTATGAAAATAGACCTAGACTTTGTTGTGTTTTGCAGTCTCAATATATGGATCCATCATTCTCTTACTAATCATGTTATTAAAGCTCTTTGGGGTATAAATATATTAGCAAGTCGTACTGAAAGCTTAGTGAGTCGTACTAAAAGCTTTTGCACTTGTTTACATATCTACCGACTACAGTCTCAAGGGTTGCGTCCTGTAGCAAGTCTAGGTGAAGCTAAGTATCCTTTTGGTTTTCTGTTTTAGATGGAGTCGACAGCACATAGTGGCATGAATAGATAGAGATGATGGATGGATGGGTTGTTGTCTGCTTGACTACAGCAGACGGTTAGTTATTTGTGTGTAAAACACAGTGGGAGTTATTCTCCAGTCTGGGCAGTGGAGCTAGCTGGAGCAGGCAGGAGAGGAAGTGCTGTCAGATCAGCTCATGTCTACAGACCTGGTGCAGCAAGCTCTGGAGCTCAGTGAGAATGTCTGGGTCTTGGGAACAGGGAGTGTGAGTGGCTGAGTGCATAGCCAAGGGTAAGACTCCAGTCCTTCCCTACAGGACAGGAAAGCAGAAACTCAACATCTGTTAAGAATGGGGACTAAATGTTTTCCATGTCAGGTCACTTGGCCTTTAATAACTCGGGCCCGTAGTTATGGAGTACCCATTTGTGTCCTGCATGCTTTAATTCAATCAGAAGAAAATATACAGTGCATTCGGAAAGTATTCAGACCCCTTCCCCTTTTCCACATTTTGTTACGTTACAGCCTTATTCTAAAATTTATTAAATAAAAAATTTTCCTCATCAATCTACACACAATAACCCATAATGACTAAGCAAAAACAGGTTTTTAGAAATGTTTGCAAAAGTAAAAAAACAGATACCTTATTTAAATAAGTATTCAGACCCTTTGCCATGAGACTCGAAATTGAGCTCAGGTGCATCCGGTTTCCATCGATCATCCTTGAGATGTTTCTATATCTTAATTGGAATCCACCTGTGGTAAATTCAATTGATTGGACATGATTTGGAAGGCACACACCTGTCTACATAAGGTCCAACAGTTGACAGTGCATATTAGAGCAAAACCAAGCCATGAGGTCGAAGGAATTGTCCGTAGAGCTCCGAGACAGGATTGTGTCGAGGCACAATCTGGGGAAGGGTACCAAAACATTTCTGCAGCATTGAAGGTCCCCAAGAACACAGTGGCCTCCATCATTCTTAAATGGAAGAAGTTTGGAACCACCAAGACTCTTCCTAGAGCTGGCCACCCAGCCAAACTGAGCAATCGGGGGAGAAGGGCCTTGGTCAGGGAGGTGACCAAGAACCCAATGGTCACTCTGACAGAGCTCCAGAGTTCTTCTGTGGAGATGGGAGAACCTTCCAGAAGGACAACCATCTCTGCAGCACTCCACCAATCAGGCCTTTATGGTAGAGTGGCCAGACGGAAGCCACTCCTCAGTAAAAGGCACATGACTGCCCGCTTGGACTTTGCCAAAAGGCACCTAAAGACTCTCAGACCATGAGAAACAAGATTCTCTGGTCTGAAACCAAGATTGAACTCTTTGGCCTGAATAACAAGCGTCACGTCTGGAGGAAACCTGGCACCATTCGGTGATATATGGTGGTAGCAGCATCATGTTGTGGGAATGTTTTTCAGCAGCAGGGACTGGGAGACTAGTCAGGATCAAGGGAAAGATGAAAGGAACAAAGTACAGAGATCCTTGATGAAAACCTGCTCCAGTGCGCTCAGGACCTCACACTGGGGGGTGACGGTTCACCTTCCAACAGGACAACGACCCTAAGCACACAGCCAAGACAACGCAGGAGTGGTTTCGAGACAAGTCTCTGAATGTCCTTGAGTGATCCAGCCAGAGCCCGGACTTGAACCCGATTAAACATCTCTGGAGAGACCTGAAAATAGCTGTGCAGCGACGCTCGCCATCCAACCTGACAGAGCTTGAGAGGATCTGCAGAGAAGAATGGGAGAAACTCCCCGAATGGGAGAAACTCAAGCTTGTAGGGTCATGCCCAAGGAGACTCGAGGCTGTAATCGCTGCCAAAGGTGCTTCAACAAAGTACTGAGTAAAGGGTCTGAATACTTATGTATATGTGATATTTCCGTTTATTATTTTGTATACATTTACAATAATTTCTAAAAACCTGTTTTTGCTTTGTCATTATGGGGTATTGTGTGTAGATTGACGAGGGGGGAAAAAACGATTTAATCAATTTTAGAATAAGGCTGTAACGTAACAAAATGTGGAAAAAATCAAGGGGTCTGAATACCTTCCGAATGCGCTGTATGCTCTCTATAAAACCTGTGTTAAATCATGTAAAGATTATTGATCCTCCAAATGAAAAAGGTGCATTGCGGCTAGCCTAACCAATGCGGCTGTCCCCTGTCTGTCCCACAGTGGTGAAGGCCTTCCAGGAGTACACAGAGCCGGAGGGAGCCGACCCAGCCTCTCCCCAGAGACGGGCTCCCCCAGCAGGGGGGGATGACGAGGGCGTGGTGCTACCGCTCGGTGACAACGTACTCACACACAACCTGGGCATTCCAGTACTAATCGTTTGCACAAAGGTAAGTTGAGGCTGTCTGGTTGAATATAGGTACCTGAAAGAAGTAGCTTACAATTTTTAGGCACCAGTATTGAAATGAATAGCCAATTTTTGTACTGAAAGATTTTAAACAACACTGAGCCTCAGACTCCACATGGGCCCACAACTAACTAGTACACAGTTGACTCACAGTTGACTCTCCACTCTGGCAGTCCATTTCACGGTTGGTGCCTGATCATCCCTCGTCTTGTGTTGTTGGTTTTTAGTGTTGCCCGTGAGGCAGCATCTTCAGCCCATGAAAGCACCACATTATTCCATGTCCATGAGCTTCTGGCAAATGGCTGCTTTAAAAGAACACAGTCATCAGTACTTCACATGCTAGTCATGATGAGGACGAGTGAATGTGTTTTCACGGCTCACTGTTTTTCTGTTTCTCTTCTGCCTTTAGGGAGGAAAGGGTAATTTCACTCCTGGGGAATTCATCTTGGTCTTTTGTACAGTTTGTTGAACATACTCTCAGAGCATTAGTGAAGTGTCCTCTCCAGGCACTATACATAGGGATTTTGTGGATTTGAAGTGTGGTATGTCTTTGAAGAGACTGCTGTCATTTGGTGTTCCATATTTTCAGACTATTTGCTGTATTTTCTAAATCCATTATGTCATGGATTTTGATCATGACAGATTCAGTGAGAACTATACATTGCACCACCTGCTGCAGTTTACGAAGTTATAAGGAATGTGAATACCAGTTTACTCGCTGACACATACACAGGTTAAATGGTGAATCATGCTAGCAGATACCATAGACTTCCAGTCATTGTGCTAACGCCAGTTAGCACTGGCTCGCGAAACTATCCCTAACTTCCTTCATACTGGACACAGAGACCTATAAAAATGCTATCCACAAGTTCATTTGACTCTGGGAAAGTAGATAAAGAGCCTCATTGCCAAAATCCCGAAGTATCCCTTTGTCCCACAGAGTGTGGCACTTGGGTATGTATATTTAATGACCGGCTCCTGCATATTTAACCAGGCCTGCTGTCTTTTCTACTGACGTTTTTTATTTCAGGAAGTATAATAATAAAACATTTAGCAGAGCTTTTATCCAAAGCAACGAATTTTTTTTTTGTATTCCCGGGGGAACCACACCTTGGCGTTACAAGCGCCTCACCGCTACAGAGGCAGCTAGCCTGGCATTTCCTGAGTCATGCTCAGCCAGTCAGCCTTGTTGTTGTCAAGGTTCCCATCTTGTGGTCACTGTGGGGAAGTGTATATGTGTGTGAGAGACAGGGTGGTGCCTGCCTGCCGGGTTTTACTGTTCCTTCCTGGAGGGAGGGAAGGAGAGAGTTTTCTTGCTCCAGTTGTAGCCTAATTGCTCTGTACTTCTCTCTCTCTCTCTCTCTCTCTCTCTCTCTCTCGTTCTCTCCCCAATTCAAAGGGCTTTATTGGCATGGGAAACATGTTTACATTGCCAAAGCAAGTGAAATAAACAATCAAAAATGAACAGTAAACATTACACTCACAAAAGTTTCAAAGGAATCGAGACATTTCAAATGTCATATTATGGCTATGTACAGTGTTCTAACGATGTCTCTCTCTCCACAGTGTGATGCAGTCAGTGTTTTAGAGAAGGAGCACGACTTCAGAGAGGAGCACTTCGACTTCATCCAGTCCCACATCCGACGGTTCTGCTTACAGTGTATCCTTTCCACTCAAACACTTAACACACCCCCTTGTTAGAATGACAGGCCCCACCATAGAGATAAAATATTATAATAGTGTTCTATTTAATTTTGTGCCCTATCATGTCTCTGCATGTTCCTTAACCACACCTGACAGATGGAGCTGCCTTGATTTACACCTCCGTCAAAGAGGAGAAGAACCTGGACCTCCTCTATAAATACATAGTGCACAAAGTATACGACTTCCAGTTCAGCACGCCTGCCTTAGTGGTGGAGAAGGATGCTATTCTGATGTAAGTGAATGCTTTGTTATGCTCTGTTAGGTGCTCACATATTGAGGTAACAGAGACTATATGAAATCATTATTTTCCATCTTGTGATTTGGCCTTTAATTTCCTCAAAAATAAAAAGGAGATTAAAATCTTAACATTTAAGTCATTTAGCACAGGGGTTCCCAAACGTATTCACTCAGGTCCCCCCTTCCAGCATTGGGGAACATCCCGTGCCACGTCTATTTCTATGGGCACAAGCAACGTTTGTGACAGACTTTTCACACCCCTCTTGTTGGAGAGAATTTTGCAGGTTTAAAACTTATTTCCTGCAATTCTACACATTTTGTTATGGGGTGCAAAGAACATTTTGCCGTTTTAAAGCTAATCTTCTTGCAATTCTATAAATTTTGGCATGTCTAATGTGTAGTCGTGATATTTGAGTGACATAAAAATTACAACAATATCTATGGGCTAAAAAAACGTTTAAAAAAAAAACGTTAGCTGACATGGGCTAGTTGATCTGGACATTTCTGATAAGTTATAAATAGCTTTCTAAGGTATGCAATGACTAACATGAGGGGGGGGGGGGTTACTGGCCCAACGCTCTTAAAAGCTAGGCTATCTGCCCCCAGATATGACTGGTGGACGGTTCTGAAGTTATATGAACATGTACTGTATTGTCTTTGAAGGTTATTTTAACAAGCTGTTGGTTACATTTTAGTCATTTAGCAGACGCTCTTATCCAGAGCGACTTCCAGTTAGTGAGTGCATATATTTTTCATACTGGATCCCCGTGGGAAGTGCTCGAGTATCAAACAAAACTATTTTCTTTTCCTAGACCATCTGGATGGGACAATGAGAAGAAGATTGCAATTTTGCATGAGAATTTCACAACAGTGAGACCTGAAGACCCCTTTGAAGAATTCATCATGAAGCCTCCAGTACGGAAGGTAGGCTCATGAGATTTCTACAGATAAGAGACATTACTTGGCATTTTACTCATTTTCCTTATGCATCTCCCTTGGTTTGACATTCACGCCTTCTCTCTCCAGCTGGTTCATGATAAGGAGGTCAACGCGGAGGACGAGCAGGTGTTCCTTATGAAGCAACAGGTATGTGTGTTTGTTTACATTCTGGAACACACAGTTCTGGGATGCCTTTCATGTTTGCAATTCCATGTTATCTCCTCTTCTAAAGATGCACACTAGATGGTAGTGATCTGAGAAAAAAATGATTGGTTTTGTTCAAAGCTATGATTGTGGATAGTGAAGCCAGTTTCATTTTATTAGCCTTTCCCAGGCTTCAAAGCCTGGGGTTCCTATTCTGCACTTCCTCACTGGCCAATCAGGAACCTGAGAACTCCCAGGGCTTAAGCATAATTGGTTTCTGAGAGGTCATGTGGTTGCCTCAGGGCGAAGAGCGCTTTCTCTTTGTGCTGGGCTTCAGACAGTCCCTTTTAGGTCAAGCTACCAGTATCCATCCAGACAATGTTTGTTTCTACTATGCCCATAAACTGTGATGTAAGAAAGTGTTTCTGGGAATGTTATGGGGGTTGGAAAATATAAGATAAAAATGCTGAATTCTTTTGGGCCCAATTTATTTCAGGAGAAATATGTGAAAATAAAATAGAATTGTCTCACATCCATTTTATTTTTGTCTGTTCTTAAGTCTTTGCTGGCCAAGCAGCCGGCCACACCAACAAGAGGAGCAACAGTAAGTGTGATAACATCAACCACACTTTTTTACATTTCTTGACCACTTTTTCTTGACAAATGAGTGTTTGATGACAGTCAATTCATCAAAAGGAGCCATGATTTAATTGAATTTGCCTCACTGTACTCTGCTCTCTGTCTTCTGTCTGTGTTTCAGGAATCTCCTGGACGGACTGCTTCTGGCTCTCCTCGGCCCACTGGCCGTACAGGCCCTACCAATGTGGCCAGCGTCTCGCCAATGACCGCAGTCAAGAAACCTGACCCCAACATGAAGGGTAAGTTGGACCACTGGAACTTACTGCCCACCTTTATTTTTACAGAGCACCATGGAAACTGTTGAATGAGAACTGGTAGTAATTTGGGCAACACTTTTTTGTTGTTGTTGGAAGTGTATGACTGCTGTGTAACCACTGCCCCCCTGCGGTAGCTATTGAAATAATTCCATAAACAATGGATTCCCGCACACCTCCGGCCGCTGGCCTTGCTTCGGGAGAAATATATACATTTTCTCCATTAAGCTCAGTGGGGGAGCCGTGCATACCAGCGTAAATAGATCTGCTTAAATTAAACCAAATTTAATTGAGACCTGCATCCCCCACCCTGTAGTTGGTTGCTGTTGGCAAGGACATGTAGGGAAGAAAGGATTTGGATACGCTATACGAAAATGGACAGTTAATCCTCTAGGAAAGCATGTGCATTGAATTATATAAATCGTGTTCCAGTTAAAGTATGATCCTGTATGTGCACTGATAATGTTTTTTTATGATGAAATGATGAGTATCATGATCATACAGTAATAACTGTTGCATGCCTGAATTGTATGGAAGAAATAGATTTCTCCTTTAAATCTCATGGTTCTGATCCTAAGGGATGCTCGTCTCATGTGTTTGTGTCTCAGGAGCAGCAGCAAACGAGGGAGTTTTGGCCAACTTCTTTAACAGCCTTTTGAGTAAAAAGACTGGGTCCCCTGGGAGTCCAGGCACCGGAGCTGCAGGAGCAGGATCTCCAGGATCAGTCAAGAAAACAGGTACGGTCTCCTCTGGCCTGGCCATCCAGGGCGTCACTGGCTTGTCTCTGGTTTAACTGCCTCATGTTGTTGCCTTTGGACCATGCTGTTGTCTGGAGGTTCACCCCTAGAGCCTGAGAGAAAGAGAGGGGGAAAAGGGAGTTCTTGGCAGGTCCTAGAGGAGGGGAAGAGTTCCACTCAACTCCTATGCCACTGGAGGAACTTGTGAAAGGCCTGTATGCATGGGACAACACAGCTGTTAACAATGTGTCATTCTCTGGCTGCAAAATGTCACAAAACCACCCCAAATGACACCAAGCACATACCACGGCTCAGTGCTTATTTATCTTGTTTCTGTTCATCCATTCAGTATGAAGTTGTATTAACCCATTGTCCCAGCATACTTGCATGGCCTTGTATCCTACTGGCCTCGGGCAGCTAATGACATAAAACTGAAAGAATATGCATGGAATGTTTTTTAGTGTCTCATGATTGGTTTTGCATGTGTGCACCTGTCACGTGACGCAACTGAAGTCATTTAGCATGGGACCACATCTCATCAGTTTCCATCCGCTTGCTGGCCATAACAGTCAATGTCTTATTTATAGTACAGGCACAGAAGCTACAGGAGATTACTTTCTGTTCTCTCTTTTATTTTCCAAGGGCAGAAGCCGGTTTTGACTGACGTCCAGACAGAGTTGGATAGAATGACTCGCAAACCGGACTCCATGGTTACAGCTAACAACACACCACCAACAGAGAATGAAGCGTGAACGCAACAACAGCATTGTCCACTGCAAATACTCTGGAAAACAAACACACAAGCATAAAAAAAAACGAAATATGACCAAATTCCCAATGTATAGATCAGTCAGCAGACTGTTTCGCCAAATGAGTTTGAGATGCTATCAGCTATATTGGTTATATTGGTAAGATGGGGACAGAACGAAAGGTGGAGGTTTGGAGAAGGAGGATGTTGAAGACTTGGCTGTATCTATCCTTATTACTTCAATTGTAATGGTTTTTTGCGAGGGATGTCAGGTTAAGTAATGCGTGCGCACTCCTTGGGAGGCAACCAAATCCCCTGGTCTGGGAGCCCTCAGTTAGCAAGGGGATACACCCTCCCTCACAAGCTTAAAGAGTGGAAAAGTGCTGTGGCCTCTTGTTCAGCTAATCTTATGGAAGGAAAGCGGTTGCGATAAGAACAATTAAACCCTAAATATATTCATTTAAAAAAATGAAATACTTGCAAGCGTATGTATTATGTAAAAAAGGTTAGAGATGATACTGATGTATTTATATATAAAAAAAATCGTTATTTTCTTTTTTTCTGCACTGTTAGAAAAGGGTTTAGATAGCTATATCTCATAACATGTTAAACTCCACTGACGTCATGACACTAATGTGACAAATACAGATAGCTGATAGCAAACAGTGCCGTCTGCCCACAAAATGGCAGGTCCAACTAGTCATCTTTAAGGATTCTGTAAATATCTGCGAAATTGCAATTCAAGCTTTGGTTTTATTTTGTACAAAATGCAATTCTTTTACAAAATTATGAAGAAATGTCTGGGATAAAATGAGCATTGTTGGGATTGGCAAGTGTAGAGTTTGCAAGGAATGCTCTTTTGGCTAGAGGTGTTTTAGGGGCAGCATCTTTCCTACTATAACTCCCAAGTGCCTGGCACAGTAACTGTTTGTGTCATAGTGGAGCTGCTTGTCTACTTAAAGAGGAAATGCACTGTAGCACCAACGATAAAAGGTTGTTGTCCAGTTCGGTCATTCAAGTAATTTATTTTGTTTAATTTTTTTGTATAAGAAGTCTGGTCTTTGCATATGGTTTCAAGAGAAATGTAGCTTCCGTGGCCTATATGACATTGTTCGCTTGAGCAATAATGGGAATGCCTTTCATTTTATAAACTGTAAAGGTATCTAGATGCAGATTTTTAGAAGCAACCACAAGTTTTAGAGTATTTGTGTCCCCCAGATGAACACTTGCGTGGTTTAAACCACTCACTTGCGCGGCCAAATCATATGGAAATCAATTACCACGGTTTTAATGAAATGGGTTATCCTTAAAAATAATTATTTAGCTCTGTTCATTTTCAGCTTCAAATGTTTTTATACAAGCTATATGGCAGGTCAGGTTAAACATTCCCGATTTCTACATGATGAAGAAATCGTGTCCCAGTAGGAAATTGAAATGTCCACAGATCTTTTGTGTGATCTTCAGTGCCCATTTACAATGTTGGGTTTTTGCCTTCAGTGTACATACAGTTCACAATTTGTCCATCTGTGCACCCTGCCTTCACTCAGGGTAGATCTTAGTCAATATTATCAGCCTTTGCTTGTGTCCTTTGTAGGTTTTTAAATTGTCCTAGTTCTGCCAATGTTTTTTGTTAATTTTTGAAAAATTACATCCACTCTAATACTGTACCATATCAAATGATTTGTAAAAATCATAAGATTATTTGATTAATCACAATGAAATAACTAGATGATCACCCTCAAATCTACCTACAGTCTAGCTATGGTTAATTTGCAGATCAGCAATTGTAACATTGATTTCATAAACTGTAAGAGCAGCTACTTGGCTTTTAAAACAACCTACAACAACAACGGAAACTACATAGAATTGGAACCTGGAACCAAAGATGCAGCAATCAGTGTGTTCTGTTTGTGTAGAATAGTCTCATTTGATTCCCAGGTGACCATCTCCCCTGGCCCTGTGTGGAACACCCATCATTCCAAAGTACAGTCTAAGGTGGTCCGTGTACTTAACCCCTACTTGAGTTGCCAGGCTAACTCATTTATTTATTTATTTTGCTCTGTAAGGGAAAAAAAACCACAAGACCAAGAGGTGTGCAGTCTACTTTATTTTGTATGAACTAATCTCTTGTAAGAATAAGATGAGTACTGGCTGGATTTTGATTCTATCAGAATGAAGTGCTTATTTTATCTTCATTGGGCAGAAATGTGCATCTAAGATCTGTTGCTGAAATTCAAGCACAATATTGGGACAGCCAGGAGTATTTCCTTATGTTGAAATAATCACCTTCATTTGGAGAGTTGTATTGAACCCCCAGATGTTATTGTTTAAACTAGAGAATGCATACTTCTCTTCCTGCCTGCTTAGAATGTGTATTGATGAATTACTCACAAATGTGATGCACTTAATATTGCGTTAATATTTTTGGGATTAGCAGTATAACGAACATGGCCCTGGCAGTCAAATCTGCTCCAGAATTTTAAAACTAGACCTTTTCTGAGATTTTTAAGAAATTATCCAAATAAACTAAAATGCTCCTTAGTTTTTCATGTGTATTTCTGTCACACCTGCCCATTGCAGAGCATCTCCTTAGTATTATTCTGTTAGATTTTTCTGCACAACAATGGTTGCTGTTTGCAAGCATTATTTTGCTTAAATTATATAGGACAGATATCTTTAGGGTGGTAACAGCCTAGAAATTCATGAACTAGTTCACTCTGTTTGTCTTCCACATAGTTACTATACATCTGCATTAGCCAAACAGAAATCTGGATGTTTGGCTAGTACATCAAGGAAAAGTACTATCACGCTGCTTGATTTCCAAATTGCATGTTTTTGATGATTGGATATCCCCAAGATTGAATGAAAAACAGATCTTGTAAAAAAAATGTTCATGCTTAAGTTAAAAGCGACTGCTCTATACATCATCTTAGTGATATGCCTTCAGCCCTTGAAAATATACACATATAGGAGATTTTGAAAGCTTTTGCTTCCAGTCCTTTTTATTCAGGATATAAAAACATTTTAACCACATGGAGTACTGTGTTTGTGCCCTGGACATATTCAAATGAGTGTTATTGTATGGCTTTAACATGATTCAGTATGCAGCCATGTGGTATCTCGCTTTTTGTGCCGACAAAGATAAGGAAGAGTGTGTGTCAGCCCTGGCTTCAATAAAACAAAGAATCCAGACTTTTGTTACCTTTTGTATCCCTTTGTCTCAAATCATGATAATGTGTGTCTAGATCCACACTGTAAAATCCACACAGAATATTGCTTTGTTTCACTGTTTAATTTACTGGTATTCAGTGTGGATTCTATAAGTGACACCATTGGGTACATATTGGTTAGTCATTTTATTGAACCCCTCAACCTACAGGTTGTCACTTTGAGTAGCAAGTGAATGGACTGTAAGTGGAAGTGCAATAAGAATATCACCCTGCTTACTTGTCCCTTGTGAACAAGTGATTTTCAGGGTCAGTACTCGGTAGTACTTAGGTTTTCTCATGACCTTGACCATGAGAGGGCAGTGCAGTGTTTTTCCAGACACGAGGACAGTAGGACACTTAAGTGCGATTTATTTGTCCTTGCCCTACGTCTGACCCACCCAAAGTAAACGGAGCTGAACAGATGATAGTGATCAGTCTTCTCTGTCTGTCATCACTTTTAGTAGACACGACTTACTCTGATGGTCAGAGCAAGTAATGTTGCCTATGGTTAATTTATGAATTATGCCTTTATGAAAAGTCTCGGAGCATATTGGTTTTGCCTGTTCTGTTTCATGTATGTTTATTGGCCTATTTGGGATGTTACAGTAATCGGGCTACTATTGCAAACGCTATACAGTAGGCCTAGCCATAGAAATGATGGGCCTACCTGGTAAAGCGTCATCAGTGTACACCTGTGTACACGTCACGGTCATAGACCACCACTCTCCGCGCCCTGCATGGCAGTGGAAAACCTACGCAGTATCTATCAACGAAGGATGATACACACATCGAGAAAGCCCTTCACTATTTACAATTAGATCAACCGGGATAGTAAAGACTGCCTCCGGGACCTAGGCTACCAGAAGTTACTATATCCAATGGGCGTCTTCAAGCTTTTAAATACTTTTTAAAGCATGTGCATACAGGACTGTGCCGTTTTTTGGGGCGAAGACTTTACATTTACAGCAACCGTAATATAATTTGTATTCCAGCTCTGAACTTTTGCCTATAAACGCCATGGTGTAAAAACGGCATGTCTCGTTTCTTCTGGCCATGATGGATTTTTGTTAGTTACATAAAAGTACCACAAAGGAGCGGAATGTAGCTCGCCTGTTTCTCCAACTCCCTGAATAGGTGTTTTCGGTGCGTGCAGAACAAACCAGAATCGTCCCTTACACTGGTGGGCAACTGTAACGCAATTTGTATCACATTCTTTTTGGAAGCAGCATTTGATCAACGAGGAATATTCGCGGAATAAGCATTGCTGCCCCTTTAAAAAAATGTTCGGCACAACATTGTAGCTTGTTGTGCGATCGTCGCATCAAAGGTGAGGTGTTTTTATTTTTTCCCTTTCGCTTATTGCATAAAGTGTTGTTTTTGTTTTCAAAGCCAAACGGTGTGTAATCCACCGGGCTACTCTACTAAAAGTTCCGGTGCGTGTAGGAGCGTACAGTGAAATCATCATGAGGAACAGCGAGGAGGCGGAGGGGTTTGATGGCGAGGCCTCCAACACTTCCATGATCTCCGGAGCAAGTAGCCCATACCAGCCCACCACCGAGCCCGTACACTCAAGGAATGTTTTGGGTGGCATTAGGTGTGACTTTGAATACCTGAAGTCACACTTTGGCATATTAAAGGCCGTTGAAGTGGTAAGTTAAATAATTATGTTAAATCATTCAACAGACTGCATGACTAGGCTACTGAAAAGTGTTAAAAATGTGCATGTGAAAACGCTTCATTTAATGATGTGTGTTGTAGCCTACAGTGTTTGCATTTGTATGTGTGTAGCCTGTGCTTGTCTGTTTTTGATAGGTGACCTGGCTCTTTAGGCATAGTGACATAGTAGTAGCCCCGTTTGCATGTGGCTCACCCACAGTCCACTCTGCTACACTTTCAAATTTTTTCAAATCAAATTTTGTGTCACATGCGCCGAATACAACTGGTTTAAGACTTTACCGTGGAATGCTTGCTGACGAGCCTTTCCCAACAATGCGGAGTTTAAAAAATAACATACACAAGAATGGCGCTATATACAGGGAGTAACAGTACCATATGTGCAGAGGTATTTGAGGTAGATATGTACATGGAGTCAGTACATGATTTTGCAATGGAAGTAGCCCAAATAATGACAAATTCCTCTACTAGAAAGAATTCCATATCAACCAGTTATAACAATTTGTATGACTATTGTTTATTTTCAAGAAATCAGCAACATTTCTCTCAGCAGTTTACAGGAAGGGGAAACAGCATAGTTTAATGTGGGGTTTGAGCCAATACACCTAAAACCAGATGTATAGGAGGGAGAAAACACAACAACAAAGGAAGATGATGCCTCCCAAAGCTATGATAATTCAGCTGCAGAGGAAACGTCTCAGCCAGAGTTTTGTCCTCAATTGGTGCCAAACTGCTCAGTCAGAGATGGTGCTCTCACATAGCCTACAGATGAAGCACTGTATCCACAGTGCGCGAAAATCAGTGGAACTGAGGAAGTAATTAAGTGCATACAGTGCCAAGGGAAACAACCTGAGCCCCCTACCCAAAAGATGCCATGTTCTAATAATCAATTTTCAATTTTATTTTATATAGCCCTTCTTACATCAGCTAATATCTCGAAGTGCTGTACAGAAACCCAGCCTAAAACCCCAAACAGCTAGTAATGCAGGTGTAGAAGCACGGTGGCTAGGAAAAACTCCCTAGAAAGGCGAAAACCTAGGAAGAAACCTAGAGAGGAACCAGGCTATGAGGGGTGGCCAGTCCTCTTCTGGCTGTGCCGGGTGAAGATTATAACAGAACCATGCCAAGATGTTCAAAAATGTTCATAAGTGACAAGCATGGTCAAATAATAATCAGGAATAAATCTCAGTTGGCTTTTCATAGCCGATCATTAAGAGTTGAAAACAGCAGGTCTGGGACAGGTAGGGGTTCCATAACCGCAGGCAGAACAGTTGAAACTGGAATAGCAGCAAGGCCAGGCGGACTGGGGACAGCAAGGAGTCACCACGGCCGGTAGTCCCGACGTATGGTCCTAGGGCTCATGTCTCTCAGTTGGCTTTTCATAGCCGATCATTAAGAGTTGAAAACAGCAGGTCTGGGACAGGTAGGGGTTTCGTAACCGCAGGCAGAACAGTTGAAACTGGAATAGCAGCAAGGCCAGGCGGACTGGGGACAGCAAGGTGTCATCATGCCCGGTAGTCCTAATATTGCTTCATTAGCAGTTATAGAACGTTATTTGGCTTTTGTTGCACTGTACAGCGGTCAGAACATACACACACTGACTCTTTAAATGAACTCATTGTACAAAGAGTTTTCGTGTTCAGAGGATTCACCAGATTCAAAGCCAGAAAAGGCACAGGACCAGTCTGACAAGGGTTAGGCCCCATGTAGCTCAGTTGGTAGAGCATGGCGCTTGCAACGCCATGGTTGTGGGTTCGATTCCCACAGGGGGGCCAGTATGAAAATAAAATAAAAAATGTATGCACTCACTAACTGTAAGTTGCTCTGGATAAGAGTGTGTGCTAAATGACTGAAATGTAAAATGAGAACAGACACCGGAGATATTTGTATTTGAGAAAGACATCTGTAGCCTGCGTGTAAAGTCTGTGCTGAGAGCAACTCTCTGTGCCCAGGTGGACGTTCACTGCTTGGTCAGATGAGACTGACAAAAATAAGCATGTAATAACAATAATAATCATAGTTGGAGAAAGCTGACCAACTAAAGGTTACATAAAAACAAACAAAACACTGAGGTCAAACAGGAAGTCATGTCTTTCACCACAGTTAGCCAGGGCAAATGTAAATGTACAGTAGAGACACCACAACTCCCAGTGACATTACATGTGTGAATGCGACAGGTCTTTCCAGTCTTTCCTGTTCATGCCAGTCTAATTCAATACTTGCACTGGGCAGGACGTCTGAATGTCATTATCTCACCTTCACCATGTCTGCCAACCAAGCCCTGTTGGCTTTATGGATCTAGTCACTGTATGCTTTCTCTGTAAGGGGGTTTCATTTGAACGATAGT
The DNA here is from genome assembly GCF_020615455.1 of Coregonus clupeaformis. Classification (NCBI taxonomy): domain Eukaryota; kingdom Metazoa; phylum Chordata; class Actinopteri; order Salmoniformes; family Salmonidae; genus Coregonus; species Coregonus clupeaformis. The sequence continues at coordinate 5,494,307 of NC_059223.1, read as the reverse complement.
ACAGAGGAGTTGATAACACATTCCTTACATTTACTCACGGCAGCTCAATCATGAAATATGCTCAAGGTTGACCATAATAGTTTTACAATAGCAGAGCTCCCATATGTAGGCCCGGTTTGACTGTCAGTTGACCTTGGAGTGTATGTATGCCACAGCCTTTTCCACTGCCGCTGGACAATGATTGACTGACTTGAAGGGCCTCACAGGGAACTGCTAAGGTCTTGTGTTCGACTATTTAATCCCCAAAACACAACTCATTGTACCTCCTCTGCAAATGGGCCCAGTTTTTCCCTGAACGAGGGCACTCTCAATGTTAATGGATCATTCCAGTTCAATCTGCATTAGTGCAAAGTTGATGATTGATATTGTTGAACTAAATTAAACTAGTGATAATGGACTAAAGTATAGTTTAAAAGGGAGGGTTGATGATAAGATATCCTTCTCTCTTAGGCTATTCACTATTCAGTTACATAAAATCACATACGATTTCAGCTATAAATCAAAAGGATATTGGTGGGCTAGTAAAGATGAATGTTCGGTGCTAACCTTGCTGGTCTAATCGTGAGGGTTGTGTGTGTAGTATATGTCACATTAGTTGAGTTGAAACCCTCCTCCCGGCAGCACATTTACCTCTCCTAAGGACTTTAGTATGAGAACTGTTCCTACAGCCACACCCTCTTGGTCTCTGGTCCCATAGAGGTTGTTGTTACATAAACACTCTGAAGGCATGATGTTGACCTGGTGTTACTGGGATAAGCAGTAGCCCCAGAAGACTGGTGCGATCACCTTCAGAGACCCTTTCTTTGTGTCAGTCTATGATGAAACTTTACATGGGTGTGAAAAGTCTCGTGACAGCAGGCTTTTGTGGATCTCATCTCCTCTAGGCATTTCCACAGAGCTCAAGTCATAATAATAATAAATAATATGCCATTTAGCAGACGCTTTTATCCAAAGCGACTTACAGTCATGTGTGCATAAATTTTTACGTATGGGTGGTCCCGGGATCGAACCCACTACCCTGGCGTTACAATTGCCATGCTCTACCAATTGAGCTACAGAGGACCACCTAACCCAATCAGCTCCAACCCAGTCAGCTCCAACCCAGTCAGCTCCAACCCAGTCAGCTCCAACCCAGTCAGCTCCAACCCAGTCAGCTCCAACCCAGTCAGCTCCAACCCAGTCAGCTCCAACCCAGTCAGCTCCAACCCAGTCAGCTCCAACCCAGTCAGCTCCAACCCAGTCAGCTCCAACCCAGTCAGCTCCAACCCAGTCAGCTCCAACCCAGTCAGCTCCAACCCAGTCAGCTCCAACCCAGTCAGCTCTTACCCAATCAGATTTTGACAGTCCCTCCTTTTTAGTACTGGTTATAATGTAATTTACACTGTGGCCTTTTATAATACCAAGATAAAACTCCCTTTTCATCTCTTTTGGAGAGTGTTGCCGTTTGGATTAAGTTGTTACATAGCTATTCAATTGTGTCAATTGACCTTGTAATGTAGATATTTTTTGTGGTGCTTTAACAAGGGGAAGTTAAATATTATTGAAGGCCATTTTTGTGGGCTGTGTATGGAGCTAAATTAATTTACCAGATGCTGCTCCGTGTCAGCTAGCACTTCCCATTCTGGAGAGACTGTGTGTTCTGTTCTAGTGTTTCTCTCAGACTGGTCTTTAACAAACACACATGATAGGTGGAGTTTCTGGCTCTACAGACATCTCTGGGGTCAAGAAACAGGAGAAAAACGTATTTTTACACAGGTTACTATGAGCCATTTAGGCCAGGAACGAAATACACAGGACACCACTGATCAAAGGCCGTTGGAGTGCAGTCTGTTGTGATGCCTACCTCCATTCATTTTCTGGCCACAACAGATGGTGAACAAGACTGGGATCTGACTCCAAGTGGCCATTGCAAGCAGCTCACAGTGTGCCTAATCCCACAGATGAAGAATGGGAAGCTTTGGAGAAGGGTGGGGGGTCGACATATAATCATTAGTTACATGCTTAACCAACATGCATAGTAACTCCCCCCCCCCCCCACCCCCCTCCCTGTCTGACACCTGCTCCACACTGGGCCTGGAAAAAGCTGCTTTTATCACGTCTCAGCAATGACTTCATCCACTGCATCCACCCCCAGTCTGGACACGTCCATGTTGTAATGTCACACTGTGTGCACCCAGACAAACACAGCTCTAATGGGGTTTCAATTGGCTGGCACAGAGAAATACATAGGCTCAAAGAATTCCTCACAGAGGTATCTACTGTAAGTGTGGGGTTGACAAAGATTTTCCACTCTGAAATAATAATACGTTTGTATGTTCGTGACTGTGTACATGCTTGTGTGTCCGCATGAGAAAGTGAGATTGATTGTAGTGTTTGGCCTTCGCAGGGCTTTAATTGCAGCAGATGTGTAACGTGTGAAGGGTGGTTAGCCAGAGAGCCTGTCAGGAGTGTAGCCTAAGCGCTCTCTGCTGACAGCTCTCCTGCCTCAACAACTCTGTGTCAGAAACAGAGGAGTGTTGTGATGAGAAGCCTTGTTGCAGTCCCCTGTTCTGTTCATTAACTGGGCTGACAGGTTTAAGAAACAGCCCGGGCTAGGGAGGAGAGGAAAGGAGGGGAGCAGCCTCCCTGCTGCTCCCATCATCATCTGGTTCAATATACTGGTTGGTTTACTCACTGCACTTATCATGTCAGTTGTCTCCTGTCTCAGCCAACTAAGATGCCAGTTTTACAGCAAATTCTGACATTGACATTGACAATATTGCTCTATGCTTTAGAAAACTGTTGTTGTCAGATGGATGACTAACTCATCCTCAAGGTATCACAAATGTGTTCTTTAGGGTAATATATGACTTGGATGGAGAGGAAAGAGTTGCTTCTGATCAGCAGATTGGGCCTCGACACTGCGACAACATTTGATAGAAAATACGTTTTGTTTTCATGAACATTTTTAATATTACCGATGGATTGGTCTTTTGTCCGACTTCAAAATTATGGTAATTCTTTACACATAAATCATAGGATTCATATTGTCTCCAATGCTATTACAGATAATTTTACGGAGGTAAGTGGTTTTTCTCTGTCTAAAGATAACATCACTGCTAAAAAGGGAGGTGAATCTGCATATTCAAGTCCCACTGTTGCCATGGAAAGTGTTGTCTGTCAATCACCCTTTCCATTTACCCACTACAAAACAGGAGCTGGCTCTTCACAGGGAGGCCTGGCTCAATCTGCATTTCAAAAGAGCATGGAAAACAGACAAGAAATCTGAGCAGGTCATACATTATAGAAACAGCATGAAGTGTACGTATGCAAATCTGTGTCTCTCATTTCATGTCCTCTTGATAAGGTTTGTTAGGGCTGGATTATTTTGGTTAAATCTCAGACTTAGTATTGGTACTTTAGAGTTCTGGCCGTAAGCAGATCCTCAGACGCTTGGCTGTCCAAGTCCATGTGGGGAGACGTAGACTGTCAAGAAGTCATGTGAATTCCCCCATCAAAGCTGTGAAACAGAGCATCTGCTTAAGACATCTGAAGGCTCCCCTTAGGATGGGGCTTTTTGAAAAGTGGTGGGAGGAGAGAGAGAAAGAAAGTAAAGAGATTCCATATGTGTGTGTGTGCATACGTTAGTGTAATGTCACTTTTGATGATGATACCAAAGTAGCTGTATCTCTCGCGCTCTCTCTCTCTCACTCACTGGGTGATGTGACTAGGGAATGTTCCATTAGCCACCTTTTAGCTTTCTCAAGGTGGTGTGAATGTATACATGGCAAGGGTGCTAAGTCTGTGCATTAGCATGCTTGTAATTCTCAGACTCCCTATCACAGAGCTCATACATTTTTGATGATAAAAGCTGGACTGGGCCCATTATCCCGATGGAACAGATTCTTTATTTAGATCTGTCAGGCAACTAGATCCGGTCTGAGCCGGCCCAGATGGGACAAAGCCCTACAATACAAAATGTTTAATACCACCATACAACAATATCACAATGTGTGCGTATGCATGTGTCTATACCCTTGTGTGTGTGTCTTCACAGTCCCAGTTGTTCCATAAGGTTTATTTTTACCTGTTTTTAAAATCTGATTCTACTGCTTACATCAGTTATCTGATGTGGAATAGAGTTCCATGTAGCCATGGCTCTATGTAGTACTGTGCGCCTCCCATAGTCTGTTCTGGACTTGGGGACTGTGAAGAGACCTCTGGTGGCATGTCTTGTGGGGTATGCATGGGTTTCCGAGCTGTGTGATAGTAGTTTAAACAGACGGCTCGGTACATTCAGCTTGTCAACACCTCTTACAAAAACAAGCAGTGATGAAGTCAATCTCTCTTCCACTCTGAGCCAGGAGAAACTGACATGCATGTCATTAATGTTAGCTCTCCGTGTACTTTAAAGGGCCAGTCGTGCTGCCCTGTTCTGAGCTTCACTTGCTTCCCAAGTCCCTCTTTGTGGCACCTGACCACACTACTGAACAGTAGTCTAGGTGCGACCAAACTAGGGCCTGTAATTCATTATGGACATACTTCTCCCCATCTTAGCTACTGTTGTATCAATATGCTTTGACCATGACAGTCTACAATCCAGGGTTACTCCAAGCAGTTTAGTCTCCTCAACTTGCTCAATTTCCACATTATTCACTCTACTGTAGGACTGTTTGTTTATCATTTATTTGAAGGCTGTCCTTGACCTGTCCCTCTTCCTCCTCCCTCTCTGCAGGGTCTGGCCCTCATAGCCTTCATCTGCATAGAGACCATCATGCTGTGTCTACCCTGTGGAGGGGTCTACTTCTTTGAGTTTGTCAGCTGCAGTGCCTTTGTAGTCACCGGCGTCCTCCTCCTCATCTTCAGCCTCAGTCTGCACACCAAAGTGCCCCAAGTCAACTGGAGCCTGACGGTGTGTATACCACCAACACACACTGACCAATCACATCCTCTTACTGGAGGCAAGAGTCTGGTTCAGATGTCAATAAGCCAATAGGCGGGTCTTCTGGAGGACTTAAAGGGTTGGTCTCTTTGTTTTGAGACTAAAGTTGTGACTAGTTTAAATAGTGTTATTACATAGGTATAAGAGCAACTTCACAAAGTATTAACACATTTGATAAAATAAAAGTTGAACTGAGGGTAAACTGAATTTGCTGAATGTGCACTTGCCTATAAAATGTGGGTGAGAATGAGTTTTAAAAATGCAGTCATAGAAAATGTTAGTGGTGGGTATTCTCCAATCCAACATGGGCCCTTTAACTATTTGCCTACAAACACACATCGTTAGAGCGTTGGGTCCGGTACAGTATGTGTTACAGATGGAAATGGAAACGCTGCTCTTTGCTTTATTTCCAGAGCACACTGCATACCAGAAAGAGTAATAGATGGTGAGTTAAAGTGGTTTAAATCCAACTATAACTATCGTATTGCATGGTATACTTAGTACTATGTGTTTTACCTCAAACAGGCATACAGGGGTGTGCCTTTGGCTTTTACTGTTGGCCAAGTGAAGTAAAATGAAGCAGGGTTTTTATATATTGTTTTAAATTGGCCTTGTGTGTTTTTCTCCTGAGGCCCACTGGTTTTGGGCTATGCAGGACCCTTCAAAGAGATGTAAACACTGCACCATGTCAACACAACATATGGCTATCTTTGTATCTCTATAATTCGGTACCTACATATGTCCATATCTCACTGAAATATATAAATGTCTGTGAATGTGATGTCATAACTTCTTTATTTTTAGTTTATGCACATCGTTTGTGTGAGGAAACAAAAGTCATTTGGTGTGTTTATGCCAGTGTGCCTTTGGGGGTGGGCGGTTGAAATGTCTGTTATGTGTATTTTTTTGAGTCAGAGGCTGTTGCTTTGTGTGCATATGTGTGTTTGGTTGTGGCTTAAAGGGAGCTGTTGCCGTCTCCAGGGCTCGTATTGGCTCTAGAGTGGAGTAGCGGACTTATCCTCAGCATAGTGGCCCGTTTTCCCTTCATTGTATTTATATCTGTGACATTCAAGGTGAGTGGGCCCCAGGAATTTTTAAATGTCACAGCAGTTTTGACTGAGTGTAAACCGAGAAAGTCATTCTCCAAACACACCAGTGACACTGAAATTACCCCTTTGTGGAGCTGACTTATAAATGTGGAAAACGTCTCAGAGGAAGGTCTGTTCTTCAAATTATGTGCTATTTGATCCTGTCATCTCAAACCTGTGCTCGATGATATGTTTGGTAATGCTCTATTGCTGTCTTGGGAATAGAGGGGAGCTATTCCCTCACCTAAGAAAATGAGCACAGCCTTGGGCTTTATCATAAAGCTCTCTGAGGTAACCTTTACAAAAAGTTGGTGAGTGAAGGCTCCTGGAAATGTCACATTTGGTTAGAGGTCATTTGGTTATTCAGATACATTGTTGGCGCTAGCTAAGGGGAGTGAGTTCAGTATTATGAGTGTTATTTTTCTCTCCCTGCCCCCAGTGATCTGTGGGATGCCGTGTCTCTGGGTTTGGGTGGTGTTGGTCTGTCTTGTGCTGCCAGAGACTGGCTCTCTTTTTGTGGCGTTGCCACAATGGCCATACACTGTCTCAAAGCTGGCTGGCTCTGTTGTCTCTCCACACAAAGGCTTTCAAATGACCAACTGCCATGCCAGGGAGTGCCAGCACAGAGAAGGGTGACCACAAACACAGGCACTGCCAGTTTTCAATGTGGGCGAGTGCTGGCCCATTGAATGCTGGGAAAGGTTTTGCTCAGAAATGAGGAGGCTGGGAACAGAAATCTCAGTACATGCATGAGTGGAATGGCAGCCTGTGGGAGAACCAGAAGTGGCCTCTTGACTGGATCTTTGAGAATGTGCCAAGTAGAGTCTCCCCTCTGAGTGTGAGAACATATGCTGACCTGGTTTGCAGGTTATCCCCTCTCACTTTACTGCAGATCCTGCTATGCCAGCTCCTTATGGAAATCAGGCAGTGTATTGGCTTGAGTGGAGCGCAGGTTTCTGTTTTGATAGATGACCCTGTGGCAAATCACAAGCAACATGTTATTTATTTACTTTGCTGACTAATGATTAAACATGAGATACAGTGCATTCCTCTTGCAGATGAAGCTGTATGGTTTATTTTCCTTGAATCTTGGCATCTGTTGAAATAGTGTGCAATGCCATCCTGTTTGTGTGTGCATTAGTAGTTTCCGCTGTTTGTTCCAAAGCACGTCTCTGTCAGACTCCATACTGTTTTACCTAGCAGGGTCCATCCCTCCCCCTGCACGTTTAATCCAACTGCCAATCAGGGTTTGCTATTGTGATTAATCGGTTGAGCCTTCCTCTCTCACGTTCTATTTATTTTCACTCCAAATTATCTCAGAGGGGGGTCCAGGAAAAGTTTTTTACTGCAGTTCTTTTAGCCCTGTATTTTGCCACCCAAGCAGAAGACATACAATAATTATGTTGATCTTTTTATTGATTTTATCCCCCCCAAAAAAAGACTGTTGAACTGACTGTATTCTGCAATGTGTTTTTGGTAACTCTTCTTCCGTGAAGTCTACACGCACTTCAGAGAGTTTGTCTGGATATGCGTGCTTCCTGTTGCCTTGATCCTTGTCTAAATCAGCATAAACACGCAGCTGAAAACATTTGGTAGAGCCATTTCAAGGGGATGTAGCTACTGGAGCCTCGACAGCCCTCGTCGGTGAAAGACCACTCCTAGCACACACACACACTTTCTGGCTTCCAAAGAGTGAGCCCCTGACTGCTCTGCCAAATGCTGAGCATGCTGACATCTCCCCCTCTCTCAGAGAAGCCAGTAAGGCTAAGCGGCCTGCCTGCCTCTCAGCCTCGGGGCTCAGGGTGGAGGAGGGCTTGGAGAAGTGTGTCGCTCTGCAGAGAGAAAGCGAGAGGCAGCGGTTTGACTGGGGTATTTAAAGGCAGGCGCTCCATCTTTTGCTGCTGCTTTACAAACCGTTGCTGTGCATGTGGAAATGTTTTCTCCCAGAGACTATTGTGCTGGGGTGAGCTGGATCTGGGGTGAGCTAGATCTGGGATGTGTGGTAGAGGGAGCGTGGCAGTATTGACGCTGAGAAATCAGTCCTGTAACACCAGTTGGACCAGTGTATGCTGTGCTGTTACTATGGTGTTGGTGGTGTGTCCAGTGGGAGATCCAGCTCTACAAGATAGCCTAGCGCTGCTGTAAGAACGCTTCCATTAAACACATCAGACAGCTTAAACCCCAGGATAAACAGCACTTTTCACAGTTTTACACCCCACTGAGCACTGTTTGGTTTCTCTTCACACATCATGCCAAACCGATCACACACAGACACACTCTGTATACCTGCCACACATACAGACAGGGAGTGAGGCACTAGGGTTGATTTGCACTACATCTGAAGCCAAGTGTGAGACTCAGGCTTGATTTGTCTCTGATTCCAGCATATGTGTGGTTTGGTGGTCTGAGCTGTACATGTGTGTTGGTGCAAAAAAGGGAGACTTGAGTCTGGTTTGGCCACTTTTCCAGTTTTGAGGGTCTCGCTTGGCTAGTGTTCAGTCTTGAGTCTGGTTTGGCCAGTCAGTCTGTGGGGGAGAGTTGGTGTCATGTGAGGTGATGTGGGTTATGACTCCCATCATTCAACAATTCACATGGGGGGCCTTGCCCCAGTCATGCTGAAACATTTATTAACCATACACTGAATGACTGGTCAGCCAGCCAGAACAGCACATCCTGAAAGCTCACTGTGACACAGTGTCCTATGTTCATGTGAATAATCAGGTCCTTGTACTAGGACCTTCAGTGATTGGCTTCAGCGCCAATTACTATCAACAGACAACAAGAGAGCAGCACAAACAATTCCAAACATTCAGATAGCTGATGGATTGACAAGTATGACAATGATGTGGGTTACAGAGACTCTTAAATATTCTACTTTAATATGACTGAAACTCTAAATATGTTACTTAAAAATTACAATTCTGAAATACAACATGAGCATGTGTGTCTACATTAGTATGGGAATGATGGATTTGAGTGAAAATATAAAGTTTCTTTACTGATGTACCATAGAGGCTATACTCTATATAGATACACAATTCTCCCCTAATGGGATTCCTTTTCTTTTCAAACGCACGGTGAAAGAACAGCAGACCTTATATATTTTGATACTGTATTCCCAGTGCTAGATCAAAGGTAGGTCTCTGCCTTGTGTTGGCTCAGTAATGTGAAACGTGAGGTGCCAGTCAGTGGTAAGGCGTGCTTCTTTGAAGGTTCAGTTCCATGTTACCCCCTGCAGATTTAAACCCAGACATAATGAAATATCTGGGTCTCTCGCTGTAGCCTATGAGCAGTGTTCAGGAGGAGAACGTTTTCAATGCTTAAGGTATCCTCCGGCTCCATGATATTTTACATGAACTTTCGAAACACGGAGGCGTCAGAGTGATTGTGCTATCGCCATTTTACGCTCCCTGTCTGCTGTTCATAAGAGCTGCATCCTGCCCAATAAAAGACCCAAGCCTCAGGCCACCCTTCTCTCATCTCTCTCCATCCATCTATCCACCCGTCTGTCACTCTCTCCCTTTAGAGCTGGACACCACAGAGTTACCGCTTTCTATTGGATCAAAAACATGGTGGGAAAAAATGTGTTTTCAGACCACTAGATGGGTAGCTATTCTTGTTATCTTTTTGTTTGTTGTTGTTGGGGGAAACATTGACATTTCTTATAAATAATTGCTTGATGAGTGATCTGAAGTACCTTTGAGAAACACTGCTGTTTTTTTGTTTTCTTTTTGGGTGGGGATGGTTTTTAAAGATGTTTTAACATATGACCCTAAAACATTACTCAACATTGTCTCTGCACAACATGGTGAGAAAAGCTATTACTAACTCCTTGCTACTTACAATATGTACAGTAACTATCAGTCTAAACATTACCTGTTAATTAATATGCATGGTCTGTCTGTCTGTCCCTACAGGACCTGGTCAACACTGCAGCCAGCACCTTCTTCTTCTTCCTGGCTTCTGTGGTCCTGGCTGCTCTCAACCACAAGTCTGGAGCCGAGATCGCAGCAGTGGTGAGTTCCCCGTCCCGCCCCACTGCATCCTCATCCTGGTCACTCCCTGTGACCCCTGACCTGGGCCTTCTCAGAGTGACCACCCTGTTTATTAGTCTGTCTCAGATGGAAACATGGGCTGAGGTCTGGACTTTTCCTCTCACCCCCTCATCCTCCCTTCCCTACTCCCCTCTCTCTGTGAAAGGGTTATTTGATCCATTCTTGTGCTACGCTAAGAACAATGGCTGGTGTTACATGACCCACTGGATTTCTGTTGTTTGAAGAGTAGCCTATATGCATCTAAAATATACATCAAAGACCTTTACTACAAAATGTAATGTTCAGAAATATGTTCAATAATCAAATCGAATGCAAGACATTTAGCTATTAGCCTCCTTGAAGTTCTTCTGTTGATTTTTCTGTTGATCAGATTCTTTGTCTTGTCACATTATACTGCATTTCCTGTTAACTGCTGCCGCCCTGTGGAAGGTAGCCTGAACTGCATTTCGCCAAGTCAATATGGAATTTCCTCCCCACCTACAGTATAATAAAGCCAAAATAGAATTGCTGCCACATCAATCTGCCTGACAGTGTGAGAGATTTGAGGATCAGTTGGCCAGGCTGTAATTGGCCAGACCAGGGGTAAAGTGTTGCTGTTCAGGGGAGTGCTGAGAGCTTGATGATGTGTGAGCAGAGCCACAGTGAATGCTCATGGCTCCATTGGCCACCCTGCTGCTGCCACATCCACACTATTTACTGACTCAGTCCCTCCCTGGAGGTTATGAGCTGATTTCTGATTCCTGTCATGTCAGCTCTGAGCGGTGACATGGACGTTTACTCTGGAGTTCAGCCCTAATCTCCTCGTTGGAGAGAGAGAGATCACAACTCATTGGTTTCTCTCACTCTCTCTCTCTGTTTCACTCTCTCTTTCACTCTTTCTTTCGCTTTCTCAGTCTCTTTGACTATTAACCCTCTTTGTAACCCTCAACCTCATTTTGAGGTCTCTCCCCCTCATTCTCTGCACCGCTCATTGCATTGTCTGGGAAAGCTTGCTTGTTTCCTTACACATAAGAAAGCATGCACGTCCTCACACACACTGCTGGTCCTTTGATTCCTGTGGTTGTGCATGAGGCTGGATCAGCAGAACTGTGTACTACGGGCGCCCAGCCGGTGGTCTGGGGATTTGTGCTGAGTCGTTTATGGTACAGATGTTCTCAGCAGGAAGTTTCTATTAAACATCCTGGGCTTTTTCAGGCCTGGAGGGGGCCTGTTAAATCCCTGGGCTCTCCTCCTGGGGAGAGATGGAGGGAGTCGTGGGAGGGGTGTATTTGTTGAATTCCACTCTGTCTATTTCTTTAGGGGTGTATACTACATAAAGGGCTGCGATTTGGAGAGAGATTAGACACTTTGTGTTACTGTTTAATCAGCTAAATGTCTTGCTGTTATTATACAGTAGTCCCTATTTGAAATGTATTTACTGCTGGGAATATTAGGAAGGACTGGAGGGAGGTGTCATTTCCTCCTGTACTACTTGGAAACCTACATTTATTTTAAGTTCATAGTAACAGAAATTCTGTTGTTTTGAATCATATTCCTGTAACTTCCTGTGCAGATATTTGGCTTCCTGGTGACGTGTGTATACGCTGTGAACACCTTCCTGGCGGTGAAGAGGTGGCGTATAGGTGACGGGCACTCAGTGGCGGTCCAGACCAGTGAGTACATGCGAGCCCGCACTGCCTCCCGGGGAGAGATGGAGGCACGGCCTGACCTGGCCTGAAGGAGGTGACATTCTGAGACCAAGACTGACATTTAGGGCTTCTATCCTACCATACCCTCTCTCCCACTACCCCCTAGTGACATAACCAATCACTGTACCCACTCCATGGATGAGCACTGCAGCCTCTTTACTTGGGGGTCTCCTTTGGCGAGAGACCCTCAAGGCCTGGACTCAGAGCCCTAGCCCCCTGAGAGTACCAACACACAGACTGGCTCAGAGATCTGCCTCTGTCGACGGTCATCAAGAACATTGACTTGATATAAATTAATTGTTTTTCTGGTTTTGAATTCAGCGTGGTTTGAAATCTTGCTCCAGTGTTTTGTAAATGCTCTTGACTGTGTGACTTAGCCACTGGTATCTATGGCCACCAGCACATACTGTACAGGGTTTGGTGGTTGTGTTATTTGCAATACGTACAGGTAGCACTGTCTGTTTTAGAAATTGAAAGATTTTTTTAATACTACAGATCTGACACACAATGAGAACAACAATTTAATACATTTAATTGATTTATATTTTTTTGAACATGAACTTTTAAAAAAAGGACCAAAAGCTTAGGCCTATTCGTTATGGCAGGTTGATCAGTTATTACGTTTATGAACTCCGATACTCCTGAAACACATTCCCAACACAGTTCAGTTCCACAATTTCATTACATGTCAGTTGTCTCTCTCTCTGTAGATGTAAAGTAACCATCCTCAGTGTATCTCACTAATACACAACACCGAACCACATGGACTTTTGAAGGAAGATTGAAGGTATTTGTTTTTTACTCATTTTTATTGAAAGACTTTTGATTTACAGTTTCTTCAGAAAGTATTCATACCCGTTGACTTATTCCAAATTGTGTTGTGTTACAGCCTGAATAAAACATTGATTAAATATGTTTTTTCTCACCCATCTACACACGATACCCCATAATGACAAAGTGAAAACACGATACCCCATAATGACAAAGTGAAAACATGTTTTTATACATTTTAGCAACTTTATTGAAATTAAGGCTGGAACACAACAAAATGTGGAAAAAGTCAAGGGGTATGAATACTTTCTGAAGGCAATGTAGTTGGTATGGGTGCTATTTGTAAATGGTTAAAGAGTATAAATGTGACGTTTATAGGTGTTGTACCTATAGTATATCTGCCCTAGTGAGTGACAGACAAATTGCACAGCGATACGTTACTAACATGGTGGTACGTTTGGTAATTGAACGAAATGCTGATAAACAGGTGCTGGTCGAGGTCAGTGTCCATGGCACATCTCAGGTATTGGCTGACTCATCATTTCTGTTCTATTTTCTGTTTGAAACTTAAATGTGGCAACACATACATTTTTCAAAAGACGTTGCCACCTAAATAATTGGGTCCATGGCATAGTCATTCACAGAATGGCACACCAATGGGGTTTTACTTTTTGCCCTGAATGTATTTCAGTTGAATGTGTGATCTTATTCATCTTATACAGCATACATTATCACATATCTTATTTCATAAAACACCCTCGCAGTCAATTTAACTTCCTGTATTTTTTTGTTTTGGTACAGACAAACAGAGCAAGGGACATTGAGATCGCATTTATGGATATGTAGCCTATGTCTGTTCATATGTGCAAGTTTGTACTGAATGTGTCTAGGATGAAGGACTTTTAGAACTGTTGACTTGTGTTTTGGCCTTTGTATTTTTTGTTCTAAATAGTATTGTGTGTTTACATCTACACAACATTGTGATTCCGGGTGTTCTGTATTCCACTGACCCTGCTGGTAAAACTTTATGTATATGTGGATTATGGTAAGGATACCCTCAGAGGAACTGCTCACGGTGGATGCTTTATATGTACTGAAGTGCACCCACTCCTGGTTGTGGGACATCTTACAAATGTTTTAAAAGATGCCATCTTTGTCAAAATGATCATATTTTGTATTTTTAAGAGTTGATGAACCAATATTCTTTGTGAGAACAATCTTAAGGCCTAACTAAATTAATGACTTTGTAGGCGAGGGCGGGAACATTGCAAATCTCAAATTGCAGATTTAATTTGAAGGAATTGACCGTAATAACTGTTGATTATGATTGAAACGTGTGAGTGGGTGGTTTTGTGTGAAGAATAGACAATCAAATGTTTCTATTTATGTCTCTCTATTCAATGGTGGACTGGGTTGATTGTTTTAAGTGGTATATTATGCCTTGACTTCACAGGAGTGGATCCATCTCCTTTATCTAGTAATACAGTATGCTATAACATACAGTAATAGACCATGTGAGTGCATATGTAATCCTTGCTTTAACTAGTAGTGAAATTATGTGACTATAGTGGAACAATACAAGTTAATGCTTCATGAAGGCTTTAACAATCTAGAGCACTCTGTAAATATAACCTAATATTTTGAACTAGGTGTATTTATATTACAATATCTTGTAACATGCTTAAAACAACTTTAACAACAGTGCTTCATGCAGAGGTTATAGCTTGTATCAAGGTTTTGAACCACTCAACATCTGAAATGGCTAATCTTAAAGTGAAGACTTACTGCTCTTATCTTTTTAAAGTTTAACCTTGATTTTCTTAAATGTTCTGTAACTGATACAGGTATTTATTGGACTCTAGGAGGCAGTATTAAAATCTAATGTATTTAAATAATTTTCTGTAGATTTAACAAAACTATAGTTTATGGTGACAACCTTGTCTCAAAATAAATGGATTTGGAAATGCTATTGAACAATTTTTTTATTAAACAAAGAAAAGCTTACAAATGGCTGAAAATCAGCGGATTTCTTTATTTTCTTTACATGACCTGCAAATTGACAAATGTTTAATGTACAAACCTGGTAAGAAAACCTAAATAGGAAAACATTTTGGTGTACCATTTTCAATCAATGAATGCAGTCCTACCACATTTGCAGTTTACTTTTCAAACACAATAACAAAAGTCTCCTAGTGCTTTTCCATGATCAAAAGTTTTTTGAATTGGAAGAAAGAAGAAAACATTCTGCTGACAAATCAAATTCAAACAGGAAGTGGCCATTTAGGCAGTCGGTAAGAGTCGCTAAGTGCCATGCACAGTCAATGTTCTCAGCTCGGTGAACATGGATCTGTCACAAAATTATTTTAATGCTAGGATATCACATCAGATACAGGAACATTTTCAATAAAGGTCACCAGAAAATGAAAAATCAAGCAAAGCAAGTATGATGATTGGACAGATGGTGTAACCAGCCAACCAGCTGCCAATCTTTTCAATGATGTAAACCTCATAAAAACATATAGGGAATTTCTCCCGATTCTTCCATTTAAATTTAGTGTAATCTGCCTTTGTTCCCCATGCTGGAGACGGCGCAACTGTAAACCAATAGCCATCACTATAAATACCACAGTTCATTCACAGCTTCAGAAATGTATTTCAGAGTTTGGGCAATTTTAGAGCATTTGGAAAATAATACTGTAACCGTAATTGATCATTGTACGCGCCAACATTCCAATGCCCTAAAGACTGAGATTGGAAACCTGTTTTCACGTCAGTTTAAAATGAAATGTGAATCCTTCAGGATGCCGTTGACTTCTGCAGTATGGCTGTCTTCCTGTCCGGCATGGTGGACTGGACACACACGATCCCTGGGGTAGAACCTCTTCAGTCTGAGTCAGAGTCTGAGTCGTTGTAGTCTATAACACAAAAACAGAAGAAACACTTTTACAGTGAGGGTATGAACAATGCCTGTCTGTGTATGACACATCCCCTCTGCCTGTCCCTTCCAAAGAGGGAAGTGAAGTGAATGCCTTGTCTTGCTGAGTCCTGTGGTCTCTGACCTAATGCAATGATCAGGAATTGAAGTTAGAAATGAATATAAAGGCTATATAATCCTAGAAAGTAATCATGATAGGTAAAAACACATTTGTGGACAACATCGATGATTAAAGAGCTAATATAAATGTTAACATAGTAACAACTAGGTTGTGCTGAGATACAGTTTCACGGCAAATGAGAAATCAGAATTCAAATGTTACCATGTTTTGTTTATTGAATAGATTAGCTACTCAGCATACGGTCAGAACAAAGACAACAATCTCCACAGATTTTCCCAGATGATGTGCTGACTCCACAAACACACTCCATGAGTATTAGCTCCCCATTGACCTGTGACCCTTGGCTGAGTGAACTCGAGCCATGTGGTCCACAATGTGGCTTATGATTTCTACTATGCGTTATCAGCAAACTGCAAGTCTATTCGTTTTCCTAAACTATCCAAACACATTTCATTAGAACTGACAGAAACAAAAACCCTGAATGGAGGGTCAGCACTAAGTTTTCATTTCTATATTTCCTGTAGCCATTTTGTGGGAAGAACAGGAAAGGACTGAATGTTTCTGAGGGGTGCTATAGTGTGTCGCATTGGGGACAAAATGTAGATTTACGTTAATTAGATCATACTATATACTAGACATTATTTGAAAGAATGCGTTACCTGAGGTTCTTGGTGGCTCGTCACCCGAGTCCCCACCTTTTTTGAGGAAATTAGCCAGGTCATTAAAGATGAAGTAGAAATCTAGCGCAAAAACAATGGTGGCAATGAACCCGAACACCTGGAGGGGGTGGAGGGAAAGAAAACCTTTGATATCAACGTGAAACAGCTAGTAAATCCAGAAGGGGGTGAAGTGTCTGACAGAAGTTAGCTGTAATATGATATCCAGACACGATTAAGTAATGCAGCGGAGTAACCAGACACAACTTCTGAGTTCAATGTGTATACCGTACATCAGGGGTGTCAAAGTCATTCCATGGGGAGCCTAGTGTCTGCAGGTTTTTGTTTTTTCCTTTCAATTACCCAGAGACAACCAGGTGTGGGGAGTTCCTTACTAATTAGTGACCTTAATTCATCAATCAAGGACAAGGGAGGAGCGAAAACCCACAGACACTCGACCCTCCATGGAATGAGTTTGACACCTGTTCTGTAAATGGTGAGGAGACACAACTCTGATCATGGCATAGGTTAGATGAGAGATGTGTGGATAGTGTCAAAGAGCATGTCTTACCCCTGCTGCTTTAGAGGCCCCGTCTGTGAACTTGGAAACTGATATTATGGAGATGATGAAAAAGATGATGGACGCACTGACACAGCGCAGAAAATCCTAACAGATAAATAATGACAATGAAAAAGTACTTTTCACATTTGTTTTACAGTTGTCAGCAGTGGCTACCATCTCTACTATAAACATACTGAGTGGACAAAACATTATGAACACCTGCTCTTTCCATGACTTAGACTGACCAGGTGAAAGCTATGATCCCTTATTGAGTTCACTTGTTAAATCCACTTCAATCAGTGTAGACGAAGGGGAGGAGACAGGTTAAAGAAGGGTTTCTAAGGCTTGAGACATGGATTGTGTATATGTGCCATTCAGAGGGTGAATGGGTAAGACAAAAGATTTAAGTGCCTTTGAACAGGGTATGGTAGTAGGTGGTAGTAGTGGGTTTTCACGCTCAACAGTTTCCCGTGTGTATCAAGAATGGTCCACCATCCAAAGGACATCCAGCCAACTTGACACAACTGTGGGAAGCATCAGAGTCAACATGGGCCATGCCGCAACGAATTGAGGCTGTTCTGTGGGGGCAACTCAATATTAAGGTGTTCTTAATGTTTTGTACACTCAGTGTATTTGTATTTATTATGGATCCCCATTAGTTCCTGCCAAGGCAGCAGCTACTCTTCCTGAGGTACAGCAACATTAAGGCAGTTAAAATATTATGACATTACATTTCATAACACTTCACAACACATTAAATGTGTTCCCTCAGGCCACTACTCTACTATCACATATCTACAGTACAAAATCTGTGTATGTGTGTGTAGAGTGTGTGTCTGTGCCTGTGTGTGTCTCTTCACTGTCCCCGCTGTTCCATAAAGTGTATTTTTATGTTTAAAAAAAATCTGATTCTACTGCTTGCATCAGTTACCTGATGTGGAATAGAGTTCCATGTAGCCATGGCTCTATGTAGTACTGTGCACCTCCAATAGTCTGTTCTTGACTTGGGGATTGTGAAGAGACCTTTGGTGGCTTGTGGGGTATGCATGGGTGTCCAAGCTGTGTGCTAGTAGTTTAAACAGACAGCTCGGTACATTCAGCATGTCAACACTTCTTACAAAAACAAGCAGTGATGAAGTCAATCTCTCCTCCACTTTGAGCCATGAGAGATTCACATGCATATTATTCACGTTAGCTCTCCGTGTACATTTAAGGGCCAGCCATGCTGCCCTGTTCTGAGCCAATTGTAGTTTTCCGAGGTCCCTCTTTGTGGCACCTGACCAGTATACTCACCATGAGGGGGAAGTGGAATCCCTTAAATCGCTCATTGAATTTGGTGGAATAGGCAAATAGGAGGAAGAGGGCAGCCAGGAACTCAATGAGGGGTGCTGTAACAAAGGCTGCTGCCGTGGATGCCACAAAACAGATGAACGCGATGAGGGACAGAGCCTAGCGGAGAAGACAGAGGAAGGGAGAGATGGAGAAAGTGACCAATAGAATGCAGTAACGGCTTACTAAAGTTATTTTGGTCCAAAATCTCCCTTTCAAGAAATGTTGCAGTGCCCCTAAGCTATTACATTTCCTGTCTCAAGCTGTAAGGAGATGCAGCTGTTGAATGACAAATAATATACACAGGTCTATACAGGCACGCTAGAAGCCTATACTGTACGTGAATTCAAATGTTTTTGCTTGTTTATACACGTGTTAACGTAATTGTTCACTTTAGCTAATCATGAAACATGTTTGTCTGGTTGAGCACACATCCTGAAAGACGCAACTGTCTTTGTGATTTCAAAGACATGCACAAGTCTTTAATATCAGCATGCAGTTTTCTTTGTAAAGCATTTCTGGTGATAGTGTTTGTTTTCCTACATCCCCTTGTCCTGAGTTCCCCCGGCCAACATCATTGGACAAGACAAGCCCAGGCACTGTTATCCTACACAGAGAGCCATCTTGTCTTCAAAACCACAGACAAGGCTCGCCTCGGGGTGGGAACTCCCCCAAATGCAACACAGACTGCTACTGCTGCTTTCATAGATACAACCCTGAGAAGAGCACACTGTTCATCTATCTAACACTTAGAATGTGTTTCATCATCGAATAACGTTGAATATCTTCATAATGCACAGCAGAACTGTGATTCTGCTTATCAGACATTTTGTCTGACCTTGACATGGCTAAGGTTTCTCATCTCAGAAACCCACTATGTTTCTGCATAGCAGGAACAGTTCTTACCAAATATGTCCTTGGATAGTAAAGCAACAAGGGAAATTCTCTAGGAATCTTGGAATCTAATACTTTCTTCTGAGAATTCTGGCACAACACATTTCTTGTAAATTGGATGCTACGAGCGACAAATTAAATTACTTAAGCAGCATTATTGTCATTCCAGCTATTATGATCAGAAAAAACTATATGTATGTTTTCCAGCTGTCTTGAGCCACTACTAAAACCACCATATTTCATATTTTATCATGAGTTTTTCCATTATTTTCCATTGGTTAAAGTCATAGTAGCACCCATGTGGTTTCTAGAACAAACAGGGGAGAGGATCATATTCTAAGTGGGTGTAAAGAGGCTGCATTGTTCTTGGAGACTGATTCCTTTACCTTATAGGGCCAGTCAGCCAGAGCCCTCTAATAAAGCCCTCTATTCTCTACAGTATAGCTTTTGGGCTACATGCCCTCCAGCAGTGTCAGTTAAGTAGAGACTGAGAGGGTTGATAATTGTTTTATGCAGCACATCCAGGAACTGAATCTCGCATGACAGACAAAGGAGGGCCCATGATAATAACATATTTGTGTTCAATCAGTTCAAATCCTTTGTGATAACCCCTTTTGCAGGAAAGATGTCTAAGCAGACACACTCCTGATATCTGAGGTTTTAAATAATAAATAATCATTGAATAATTAATGCAGTTAATTTATTTGCAACCATTTGTAATTTTAGCAAACTCTCTTTTAAATGTATTTTTACCATGACCAATTTGGTTTAATTGCATGTGCAAACGTGTCCCTACAATAGGCTACTGCACATCATGTCAAAACCTATTAGTAGATATCCAGTAATACAGAGCAGAAGTGCGACAGAAGACTGACCACGAAATATAGAATACATTACAGTTGTATGTAAGGTCTATTGCTTGCTTGTGTAAACATCAATTAGCCTACACTAGGCTACATGAATATAAATGATAGTTTACAGGCTATGTCTCCAACATTATCCGTATTATGTCTTTCGTCTAACTGGTATAAATCAAAGTTCTCACTTGAATTAAAAGGTAGTCTGTCGTAAACTTAAAACTTTCTTCCAAAGTTAAAAAGATGTGGCTAAGTCTAATTAATAAAGCATTTTTTTTTAGCGCCATTGACGAAAACAAAATGCTCCCTTGCCTAAATGAGAACCGTGTGATGGACACATTGACCTCAATAGAAATGAGCAGAATTCGATCGTTGTGTTTTCCATATAGTTTACCTAAACAGCTGCTTGAAGAGTTGGTATGTAATAGCATAAATTAATCCTAACACTGAATAACACAAACCCATTAAATTGAGTGCACCCCGCCCCCGCCAACTAAACTTCTACGCATCTGCTTGTCTTGGCAGCGTTAAAGAAAAGTATTCGGACGACACAATGGAAATAATGACAGTAATATATAATTTGAAATGCTACGTTACCACTTCTGCAATAAGAAGTTGTCCTTTCCGTGAAGATGCGAATTCTTTTGCGATTGGGAGAATAGTTTGAAGGACACTTTGGCGCGGTCCAGTCGTATCGGGAGCTTCGATGTCCCCCATTGCAAAGATAAAAGTTTGACTTCAGTAATGGTTACAGATCCAGCGGGCTGGAAGAGTTGAGAGAGTGGAAAATGCAAAGCCCTGAAAAAGTGTGTTGCTTCTTGAAGTGGAAACGGCAATAATGACAGTGCGAAAATGTAGTTCACAAACGCGCAACATCTGAATTCTAGAGATGTTAGACCCGTATGCTGGGTGACTGGGTTATGTGCATGCTAATATGCGTCAAAACTAAAATACTGTCATGTACTTGTTAAAATTGTTGTGATGTATCCCTCGAGTTTTATAAATAATATGTTTTAACTTAATAGGCCTATGGGCCAACTTTATGGGAACGTCATAAACAGCTCAAAATGCAATAGAAACATTACTTCAGAATAAAGTAGAAATACACTAGGCCTACATGTAATCTGACATTGTTTCAAAAATGATACAGGCCCAGGTTTCAAAGGTGTATATTTTTTTTTTATACATGATAATTGTGTTGTTGCATTGATTAAGCTATACAAACAAAGGGGCAATCTGCAGTTGATACATCCATTTTTGGACTTAGAAATTAATGATATATGTACCCATATATAAATGCCTCATGAGCTTAGTTCAACTGTCATACCCCATCAGGACCCAAAATATAGGCTGGTTTTACTCCAATAATTGTAAACAAACTAAACGTAAACAAACACTATATAGCCTCGAAACATGGTTTAAACTATAATGTTGATATTATTGATGGTCAGTCCTTGCATACATAGCTTTGTCTATGAATTTGAGAGGGGTTACATTTCTCCAGCCCCATATCCTTCAGCTTTTTACCAAAAAACGGGCCAGGGCCAAGTTTTGTTATTGTTTCAACTGCTGATTGACCCTTTAAACCTACACATATAAGAGAGTGAGCATGGGACAAGACAATTGTGGTGTCTTCTCTTCACTTCACAGTGCCAGTTGCTGCTGTTCTTGGTTGATTTAATGTGACCCGCTTGAAAAGCATGTAACCATCCACACACCACAGGCCTGTTGCTATGAAACCCACTATCTAGATAGGGAAAAAATACAATACTTAGTGTAAATATTGGATATAGGCTACAAGATAGAATTGTAGCTGACATGTTTGTAATAGTTCATTAATTAGTTGTACTGGGTGCCAAATGTGGGATTACAGTATAGATGAATGTTAGTGGAAATGTTCACAAGGATTGTACTGCCTTCGGGTAGTTCGTTATTGACAGGAGGGTGTGTAAGAGGAGGCTTCACCCAGGAACCCAGTTCTATAAGGCCCCCAATTAGAAGTTCAACAAGGAATACATTTGTTTTTTATCTCACCCCTCCACCCAGGGTCCCTGTCACTGTGTAAGTGGACACTGCTATCAAACTCAGGAGAAGTATGAAGACTGCTGCAAACAGTGAGTTTAACAAATCCTGAAGAAGAAAAATAATGTAAGTTACTCAGAAAGCTTGACTGCCTGACATTTTCACAGCAGTTAATCAATGTAAAATACCTACTGTAAACAATGTACTGTAATTGAATAGGTTCCTTACAATGAGAGGCCAAAAGAACAGAGTCAGCTTCTTGTTCAACTTCAGCGTGTACAGCAGAAGCAGGGAGAATGTGATCACAAACTCCATGCATGTAGCTGCAATGTATTTGGGCCTGGATGCTACAGCAAAACACACAAATGCTACAAACATAGTCCCCTGAAACAGAGAGCATTGTCAATTAGGAAATTATAGGAAATGCTAATTGATTGTTTCCATTCAAAGATATTTAAGAATAGTCTAATCCTATAAATTGAAATGGTTGTTTCACACCAAACACTGTGACAATGCTGGTAGTTTTCATTGATTAGAATGTAATGTCCACTAGAGGGAATGCAGTATCTTGTTAAACGTCATCATCAACTAATGGGTTTAACGTTTGTACAGCTCACAGGAACTAGAGCTCTGACATTCACTTCTACTTCTGTTTTCTCATAGACAACATATTTAGGAAATAATGTAAATCAATATAATCTCTGTAAGAGTAAGCTATTGTAATATCCTGTAATAATACTGTGCAATACATTCTTGCTGTTTAAAAAAAAATCAAGTTTATACCAGATATATGGCTTTATCTGTGCTGATAAGTCTTTTCAAAACCAGGTGGTTTATCAAAGTATGAAAAATGCATATGAAAAATGTCTCACCATCTCTGCTAATTTAAGGACACCCCTCAAGGATCTGAGAAAAGCAGTATCAACTTCCATGGTTAATGAAGGGATGTTACTGGTTGTTTTGGAACAGTCGTCTGTCATGTTGTTAAGTTTCAAAAGAACCAGCTCAGAGTCTGTGCTTCCTGAACAAGCAATTTCCTTCAGTTGCAGGAAATTACAGTACATTGCTCAGAATGTGTGCAGTGTTTTCACACCCATCACTACACTAGGCCTTATCTTACTGCTTGCATACCACTAAACAAATTAATCATGATCTGAAAATGCAATCAACCTGCATAGAATATTACAATCTGAAAATATTTGATTGACTTTCTCATATAGACCTACAGACATAGAGGTAAAAACATTATGAGTAGGCCTATGCATTTTAATGATCCTCTTCATTACTGTATTGATAATCTGAACGAGGATCAGTTTCTATCTTTTTTTTTGCCCTCTGGTGATGGTGGTTGGTGGAGAGAATGCAGGTCTCAGAACAAATAAAGCACTTCAACCAATAGAAAAAAACTACATCTCCATATCATGAACCAGGAAGAGGTTATTTGACACACGGAACTGGAATGCCACGTGATAGTCGAGCCCTGTGTGTTTTAGATAATTATGCAAGATGTCCTTTAACTCGCTTTAAATTAACAATTTGTGGAGATCTGCTACACGACTATCTTCTCACGCGGCTGTCACGTCAGCGCGATTAGTGGCGGTGCGCTCTGCCAGACGAGAGCCCATAGCAACAATATACAGCACGTCTCAAGTAGGTTCCGGTGCTCAAGGTTTATTTTATTCGCTGGTCTGAAACATTGTTTCAATACAGAGCGATACAATGAAACACGTTGTAGACTAATGTTATAATGCCATGTTACAAATGACGTGAGTTACAATGTTGCATCAAAACAACAGAATATATTTTTAAAATAGGCCTACTCATACTGTTACAACGTGAATAGCCTAGTTACAATATAATGTGACAGAAAATTAAATGTTGTTTAGAAACAATACACTTATATTCTGAAGTCACTTAAGCTACCACCAATAAATGCTGTAAAGAATTAAAATTTGATGAAAATGTCAAAAAAATGCAAATTAGACATTGGGCATGTCTACTTTGCATTTTTTAACATTTGCATCAAACAAATAAAGCACAATGAGCACTGCAATTATCTACCACTACTGTCATTGAGGCTACATGCTCATCAATTTGCTCTAACCAAACCAGGGCTGAAAGCTATCACCCCTGCTTGCATCACCTATATTAATATCCTTATCCGTTTGGCTTTACCATAGCTACTGACTGAAGCTGAAACCAAGAAGTCAGGTTATCTCACAATGTTGTCTTACTCCTCCCAAGGAAAGCTGGTGCAGAATGGGGAGGAGAAGAAGTTAGTGGTATGTACTGATACACTGTCATTTTAAATCCTTGAAAATCTTTGAAATTGATACTAAGACATTTGCTGCCTATATACTTGAGGGAGAAGTCAACACATGTATCTTGTTGTTTTTCTTTAGATCTGTATAGAGGGGAATATTGCTAGTGGGAAGACAACATGCCTAGAGTATTTCAGCAAAACCAGTAACATTGAGGTAAAAAAAAAAAACATGCAACATGCTTGTTCAACATTTTGTATTTGTGTGTGTAAAATGAAATCACTATTTTAGTTTTCATTTCTCAGGTGCTTACTGAGCCAGTTTCCAAATGGAGGAATGTTCGAGGGCACAACCCCCTGGTACGTGATCATTATAAAGAAGATGGTTCATTTTGATAAATTACATATTTTATGCGGATGTTAGATTTCCTCCCATCCTGCAGGGGTTAAAGTACCAGGACCCTACTCGATGGGGCATCACTCTACAGACCTATGTTCAGCTAACCATGCTGGACCGACACCTCTCAACAATAGTAGGTACTTTAAACATTGCACAGAACAGGTTGCACTGATATCCTACTGTTTCACTACTGTTGCATGTGTTCTATCAATAGTACAGATTTCTCTTTCACCAAGTACAAAGACTTGTATTTTACATTGCATAATTAACATGGTTTGTTGATTCCAGTCAGCCCCAGTGAGAATGATGGAAAGGTCCATCTACAGTGCCAAGTACATCTTTGTGGAAAATCTTTACAGAAGGTAATGCACATGGTATATTTCACACCACTTTATAGCTGGTTTTCATTTGTGTCCAATCTAGTTAATTTTATGTACTTGACAATATTTTGCTCTCTGCAGTGGGAAGATGCCCGAGGTGGACTTTGCAGTTCTTAGTGAGTGGTTTGAGTGGATCACTCAGAACATTGCCATTCCTGTGGATCTTATCGGTAAGCTGTGCAGAAACACAGGATTTCTACTTTATTCTGATGATTTTGGGTCCTTGGTAGAACCTTGTTCACTTAGTTCCTCCTCTGTTTCAGTTTACCTCCAGTCGTCTCCACAGACCTGCCATGAGAGGCTGAGAGAGAGATGCAGGGAGGAGGAGAATATCATTCCTTTGGTGAGAGTAGAAGAATGACAGAAACTCTCAATGCTGTTCTTGGTCTCACTTCAGAGGAGTTGTAAGACTCGTCTCTTGCCCTAATCTCTCATCCTACTATCTCTCTATCTTTTTTTAAAGGAATATTTAGAGGCAATCCATCACCTGTATGAAGACTGGCTGATAAAGAAGACGTCCTTCAATGTTCCTGCTCCAGTCCTTGTGAGTGATCAATCATTTTCAGACGTGCGTTTGGGTGACAATGGTCTATTAATGAGGAACACTGTTTATACGTCCTAGTGTCTCCTGTGATAAGCACCAGAGTATTGGTCATCTGTTTCAAGGAATCCTTGTTTTTCATTGTTGGGAAATAGTAAATTGTTCAATAGAAAGGCAGGTATGCAGGTAAGTGATTGCTAAACACTGCTCTGTTTTAGTTCACATTACTATAATCTGTAAAGGCAGTTTCACAACATTTAATGAGAATATACACTGAGTAGAAAAAACCTGACGTGACATAGACTGAACAGGTGAATCCAGGTGAAAGTTATTATCTCTTATTGAGGTCACTTGTTAAATCCACTTCAATCAGTTTATATGAAGGGGAGGAGACAGGTTAAAGAAGGATCTTTAAGTCTTGAGACAGTTGAGACATGTATTGTGTATGTCTGCCATTCAGAGGGTGAATGGGCAAGACAAGATAGAAGTGCCTTTGAACCGGGGATGATAGTAGGTGCCAGGCGCACCGGTTTGGGTCAAGAACTGCAACACTGCTGGGTTTTTCACGCTCAACAGTTTCCCGTGTGTATCAAGAATGGTCCACCACCCAAAGGACATCCAGCCAACTTGACAAAACTGTCGGAGGCATTGGAGTCAACACGGGCCAACATCCCTGTGGAACTCTTACGACACCTTGTAGAGTCCATGCCCCAACAAATTGAGGCTGTTCTGAGGGCAAAGGGGGTGCATCTCAATATTAGGAAGGTGTTCATAATCAAATCAAATTTTATTTGTCACATGTGCCGAATACAACAGGTGTAGACCTTACAGTGAAATGCTTACTTACAAACCCTTAACCAACAATGCAGTATTAAGAAAAATAAGTGTTAAAGTATTTACTAAAATAAACTGAAGTAAAAAATGAAAATAGAAAAATAACATAATTAAAGAGCAACAATAAAATAACAGTAACAAGGCTATATACAGGAGGTACCGGTACAGAGTCAATGTGTGGGGGCACAGGTTAGTCGAGGTAATTGAGGTAATATGTACATGTAGGTAGAGGTAAAAGTGACTATGCATAGATAATAAACAGAGAGTAGCAGCTAGCGTAAAAATGGGGGGTCGGCTTCTCCAATACAAGCAAAAAATAAGTGTTAAAGTACAAAAAACTGAAGTAAAAAAGATGAAAAGAATACATAATTGAAAGCAACAATAAAATAACAGTAACAAGGCTATACAGGAGGTAAGTCATGTGTACGGTTGTAGAATTACATGTAGGTAAGTGACTCATAGATCGAGGCAGCAGCGTCAAATGGGCAAATAGGGGTAGCCATTTCATTAGCTGTTCAGGAGTCTTATGGCTTGGGGGTAGAAGCTGTTAAGAAGCATTTTGGACCTAGACTTGGCGCACTTGCCGTGCGGTAGCAGAGAGAACAGTCTATGACTAGGGTGGCCGGAGTCTTTGGCAATTTTTAGGTCCTTCCTCTGACACAGCCTGGTATAGAGGTCCTGGATGGCAGGAAGCTCGGCCCCAGTGATATACTGGGCCGTACGCACTACCCTCTGTAGTGCCTTGCGGTCGGAGGCCGAACTATTGCCATACCAGGCAGTGATGCAACCAGTCAGATGCTCTCGATGATGCAGCTGTAGAACGTTTTGAGGATCTGAGGTCCCATGCCAAATCTTTTCAGTCTCCTGAGGGGGAATAGGCATTGTCGTGCCCTCTTCACGACTGTCTTGGTGTGTTTGGACCATGATAGTTTGTTGATGATTTGGACACCAAGGAACTTGAAGCTCTCAATCTGCACCACTACAGCCCCGTCGATGAGAATGGGGGCGTGCTCGGTCCTCCTTTTCCTGTAGTCCACGATCATCTCCTTTGTCTTGATCACGTTGTGGGAGAGGTTGTTATCCTGGCACCACACGGCCAGGTCTCTGACCTCCTCCCTATAGGCTGTCTCATCGTTGTCGGTGATCAGGCCTACCACTGTTGTGTCATCGGCAAACTTAATGATGGTGTTGGAGTCGTGCTTGGCCATGCAGTCATGGGTGAACAGGGAGTACAGGAGGGGACTGAGCATGCACCCCTGAAGGGCCCCCATGTTGAGGATCAGCGTGGCAGATGTGTTGTTACCTACCCTTACCACCTGGGGGCGGCCCGTCAGGAAGTCTAGGATCCAGTTGCAGAGGGAGGTGTTTAGTCCCAGGGTCCTTAGCTTAGTGATGCGCTTTGAGGGCACTATGGTGTTGAACGCTGAGCTGTAGTCAATGAATAGCATTCTCACGTAGGTGTTCCTTTTGTCCAGGTGGGAAAGGGCAGTGTGGAGTGCAATAGAGATTGAGTCATCTGTGGATCTGTTGGGGTGGTATGCAAATTGGAGTGGGTCTAGGGTTTCTGGGATAATGGTGTTGATGTGAGCCATGACCAGCCTTTCAAAGCACTTCATGGCTACAGATGTGAGTGCTACGGGTCGGTAGTCATTTAGACAGGTTACCTTGGTGTTCTTGGGCACAGGGACTATGGTGGTCTGCTTGAAACATGTTGGTATTACAGACTCGGTCAGGGACAGGTTGAAAATGTCAGTGAAGACACCTGCCAGTTGGTCAGCGCATGCTTGGAGTACACGTCTGGTAGGCTTGTGTCACTGGGCAGCTCGCGGCTGTGCTTCCCTTTGTAATCCGTAATAGTTTGCAAGCCCTGCCACATCCGACGAGCGTCGGAGCCGGTGTAGTAGGATTCAATCTTAGTCCTGTATTGACGCTATGCCTGTTTGATGGTTCGTCGGAGGGCATAGCGGGATTTCTTACAAGCGTCCGAGTTAGAGTCCCGCTCCTTGAAAGCGGCAGCTCTACCCTTTAGCTCAGTGCGGATGTTGCCTGTAATCCATGGCTTCTGGTTAGGGTATGTACGTACGGTTACTGTGGGGTCGATGTCATTGATCATAATGTTTGGTATACTCAGTGTATATGTACTTCTATATTTTACAGGTAATTTCAGCGGACGATGACCTGCAGAAGATGCTCCACCAGTATGAAGAGAACAGAGAGAAGATTTTAGCAGGGAGCAATGTGTGACTCTAGTATATATGCTGCACCAACAATGGCAGTAGATATGTTTGTTGTCTGTAAGCAGGTTATTACAGCCCAAGAGAGCATACCAGAATGAGCTAGTGGAGTTCCTTTTATCTTGTCAACCGGTGTACATTTTCAGACCGCAGGTATCCATACTGTATATTTACTGCTACAAGTCGCTTTCCAACACATCTGTTACATATGCACTTGCTCATTTTTGTTTGTTTCACTGACCATGATTGATTCTCTCTATACGCGAACATGATGCCGTGTTGATTACTTAATGATGATCATGTGGTGTCAGCCGTGAAATAATACCTCAATTTTACAACTGCTGGGACATAGCAGTACCACGTCTGTAATACAAAGCATATATTGTAGGGGGCTGCTGACTAACATAGCTATATGTTTTGTTCTTATTTCTTTTATTTGCTGCTAATATATAGAGGAACATGTTGTCAGGCTGGAATTGCACTTTGTTGTGAACAGGACCAACAGTAATCACGTTAAATATTGTACTCTTTCGCTGAGTTTGTTTTAATAAATTCCTAAAAGTGATTTTCTATAATAACATATGTTCATTTATGCTATATTGCTGAATAAAGTTAGTGTAACTGTCTATTTTGTACGATCCATTTGAACTTCTGAAGACCATGAAAGTTTTCCATACATTTTTATTTGAGTTAAAGGTCATAACATTCTGAATACAATTGGACTTACATTTCCATAAACATTACAAAACATTCAGTGGTCTCAATGACAATGAGCAAGGAAAGTAAGTGCAGGATTGGCATAGAATTCATTTCAGTAAGGCACTGTACATAAGAGGACACAGTGGAAACATTAACTCCACCTCATAAATTAGGTCAAGCATGATTAACACTGTATTAAAAGTCGATATCACCTGAGAAACAGTACAAAACAAAGACCAGAAAATAAATTAAATTCAATGAAGTCATTCTTCTTGTCACCTTCGGACATTGAATCCACAGGAGGTTGGTGGCACCTTAATTGGGGAGGACGGGCTCGTGGTAAGGGCTGGAGCGGAAAGGGTGGAATGGTATCAAACACATGGTTTGATGCCATTCCATTTGCTCCGTTCCAGACGTTATTATGAGCCCCAGACCAAAACAACTTAGTGGCAAGTGATGTTTTAGACCTGAACAGACATGTCAATCAAGACAAAGGTCAGAGTCAGCTCATCCTCTGTGGGCTGAGGGATGGGCCCCTCCATATCCTGGTGCTGAGGGCCTGCGGAGGAGGGGTGGTCAGCAGCAGTAGGGTCCAGCACTGGGGGGTCAAGGAGGCTGGTTGGGACATAGATGGAGTGAGGTGGCTCTTTGATGGTATCCTTACCAGGAATTTGTTTATGGGGACCGTCTGCTCCTTCACAGCTGTTACAGCCTGGGATGTTACAGACCGGAACCAGAGAAGGATGGCACATTAGGGGCTGGCTCTGGTCCCCTGCAGAACCCTGGTGAGGGAACACATCATGGCAACTGGCATGTGGCGGTGCTGTCTCTTCTACAGGGTACTTCAGGTGCTCCTCCACCTTGTGCTCATGGACATGCAGTTGGCCCATCGTCTCAGCCAGCTTGCTCAGCTCGTCTGCATCATCGGCATCCTGAACCTCTGGTCACTTCTGCCTGTGGAGGAGTTGATCCATGGAGTGTGGCAGTAGTCTTGTAGGCCTTACCTTCTGGAGGCTGGAGTTTTGGGACTGCTTCTGTGAGATGGGATTTTGGCGCTGCTGTGGTGTGAATGGAGATGGACTGGGGACCACTTATATCACTGCCAGCTAAGTTGGCTGCACTGCTACCTTCCTCAGGTGTGTTCCCTTTGATAAGTCGCCCCCGCGCTACAGGAGGTCCACCCAGTGGCATACTGAATATTGGTTTCTGCCTTATGGCAAGGTCTGGGTAATTCTGCTGCATCTCCAGGATAGACCTGTCATCGTTCAAGAATGCCCTGGGAGGTCTGATTCCTGGAGAGTGTGTCATATCAATGGACTGAACTTCCAGGTTGAGGGGTATCTCTCCATCATCCTGTTGCCTGCCTGGTGTGCTAGCGGTGAAAGGGTTCTCCTCGATTAAGTCCCCCTCATCGGTCTCCACTGGTCCTGGATCTACCAGAGAACAACCATTAGATAGACCCTTATCCTCATTCTCCTCCTCTTTTTGCATTTGTAAGGGCTCTGTTTCAGAGTCCTTTGCTGTCTCCTCGGCAGCCTTCTGGGTGTGAGGTAGTTGTGCAGCTCTCCTCTGTAGAATCTCCAGACACTCAGGCTGTGACCGCTGACCCATGAGCTCCAACAGGTACTCACACTCTGTTCGGGCCAGGAAAAGCTCAAAACCCATTTTCATGGCTGTTTCAGGGTCTGCATTGTTTGTGAGTCGGTACTCTGTGTCAGTCTCCAGATGATATCCTATTGTTTCAAGGATACTTTTCGTGGCACTCTTTGTCAGGACCGGCTGGATGCAGTAGACAAAGGGGCCAGTGAAAGTCTGAGTGGGAGATAAGAGTGTTAATTATGACAACTTAATTAAACTTAAGAACGTGATCACTACAGTATAGAGAACATCTGTACTTTAATCCTCTCAAGTTTCAAATCATGCTTAACTTTTTGACATTTCACAAGCCCAGCAAATAATATAGCCTCATACAGTTTACTTTCACTTCCTGATATGTGACAGCTGCACTTTTAAAATATGTGGCCTGTGATTAGAGATGGCGATTCAATGTAAAACCATAGTCATATATTATCCCTCTATTTATTTTTTACTCTGATAATACTAATTTGAACATGTGCATTAGGCTATCCTAGCCTAAGTCTATACAACTTCTCTTCACCCCACTTGCTTGGGTGCATTGCGCAAGATAAAAGCAGCCTAGGCCTAATTTGTCGAACTATGAATACCATACTATTTATATCTTTACCTTGATTATCTTGATTTCCTTCTTCCATGGGTAAAGAAACAGATTTACACAGAAAATCTCCAACACCTCTGTGGCTTTGATGAGCGCACTGAAGAATGTCCTACAATCTTTAAATCCTTGTTTTAGGCATTCAGATGCAGTAAGGTAGAAGTCAAAATTAGAAAATCTTTCTCCGGGGTCTGTCTCTAACAGCAAAACTCGTCTAGCTCCCCCAGTAACCTGTTTCTCTTGGCATAGTTTCAGGTTACCATTACTCCAAATCTGATCATAGTAATTTAGGTAATCGTCGAAAGCCTCTTTACGCGCTACAGGTGTTTGGTCACCGACACCGTCCTTCATGTTTGTTTTTTTGGTTGAAAAATACTGTTTAGCTAGGCTACACGCTTCTTATCGGATTTAGCAATAACATAGGAACTAGGAAGTATGACAAGAGTGGAAGTGAAAGAGACGGCACACTATTGATCTGACAGGCTAGTCAAGTAGGTAAAAATGTACAAAAATGCGGAATCATTACTGTTTCGCTACAGTTAGGCTACGGTGACATTAGATTTGCCCATGTATCAATGAAGTTTCTCCTTCAGTATCGGCTTTGTGTTGTTGCATTGCACGACTGACATCTAGAGGATACAATAGAACATTTCTGTTCTAGACATGCGTCTTCCAACAGATGGTGCTACAGGAAATAAAAATATATTATATTCTAGTCATGCCACAAACCTGCGATAATGCTGAAAAGGCTGTAGCAGTTCTTCTCTGTAATGCTAATTAATCATCTTCCAGTGTATCTCTCTTCATCAGTTAGTTTTTCTGTGCTGCTACAGGTGATAGATGTTACATGTCCCACCAAAAACAACATTCTCCCTGACAATGGGATAGAGAATGATGATAAACCCTTGAATTATGAATGCATAGTGGGATCTCCTCCCTCCCTTGGAACAGCCTGATTTAGAGAATGTTTCAGTTGAATAGTGATAATGTTAAAACAATTTTGCAATGGCATGGTGATTGTTCAGGCATTAAGGTGATTGGATACCTTGGAGACATCGCTGTAAAACACTATCTATGAGGTTCTATCACGGATGACGTCCGCCTGACCTATGGTAACCTCTCTCATCACCTCTAACTCGCTACAGAGACCAGAGCTGCTCCAGAGAGCTCTCTGCTTTGTCAGTCACACCAGGAAGGAAAACACAGTTTAAATGATTCCCCTCCTTAGTCAATAAGATCTGGGTGAGTGCAGTATTCACAAAGCCTCATAATGGACGCTGTGGACGTATTATCCAGAGTGCAGTGGCACTAGATGAAATTAGCTTTCTGCTGGCACGCCCTAATAGGAGCCTTGCACTGGGCAACGAGGGTAATTAGGAGCAGAGCAACGGCACAGACCATCTGCTCAGTTTGATTTACATTAGCTAGCTAGCCCACCATCCAAACACAACAGTCAGAGCAGATCAGAGTGGAATGAATGGCTGTCAACAGACAGGATGTCACAACATATTCCCATGCATTATACATAGCAGCATTGGATTGGGAAAACATTTAGGGAAACATTTTGCCAATGTAGATAATTGCGCTACACTGTTTCTGCACTTTTGGATGCTATACAAACACTCCTCATCCACAACTCCCTCCTCTATCATCCCTATGTTTATTAATAGTAATGCTCCTCCTCCTATTTCTATTACAGATACTACTCCTAGGTGTAGCCTACATGTAAAAAGGATACTCCTAGGTATAGCCTGCATGTAAAACATAATACTCCTAGGTGTAGCCTACATGTAAAACAGTATACTCCTAGGTGTAGTCTACATGTAAAACAGTATACTCCTAGGTGTAGTCTACATGTAAAACAGAATACTCCTAGGTGTAGCCTACATGTAAAACAGAATACTCCTAGGTGTAGCCTACATGTAAAACAGAATACTCCTAGGTGTAGCCTACATGTAAAACAGAATACTCCTAGGTGTAGCCTACATGTAAAACAGAATACTCCTAGGTGTAGCCTACATGTAAAACAGAATACTCCTAGATGTAGCCTAGATGTAAAACAGAATACTCCTAGGTGTAGCGTACATGTAAAACAGGATACTCCTAGGTGTAGCCTACATGTAAAACCGTATACTCCTAGGTGTAACCTACATGTAAAACCGGTTACTCCTAGGTGTAGCCTACATGTAAAACCGGATACTCCTAGGTGTAGCCTACATGTAAAACAGGAAGGCGATTTCAATGCCCAGAGTAGCAAAACCAGAACGAACAGTCACGCCGACTCAAATCATAGAGGTCAAATTTATTTACTTTCCTCAATATAAGAAATTAATAAAAGCTCTAATACAAAATATGGATATACGTTGATGACTGTGATTATAGGAAACAACAATCCTTGTCACACAGGACAGTTGTGTACAAAGTGGGACTTATAGGGAAACTATACGTTGGAAGTGTACATGTACAGTATTACACATCAGTTCACATTTATGTTGGACATGTACCTATTGTGCTACCAAAAGGAGGTAAACAACAAAGATGAAACAGCATGTAAGACCAGAGTTAACCGCATTGCAGTTTCACATCAACAGGTATTGGACTAGGTTTTCCAACACAGTTACAGTGCATTTCTACTGACTTGTAAAGGCAGGTAAAGTATATTTCTAGATGCCTCTGTGTGTGTCACAATGCTCACAATCTAATATGTTGTACTATTCACTGCATTGCACTTTTAGATTTCAGTTTATGAAACACAAGCCATCATTATTATCGTATAGCATCGCTAGATTTGCAGCAGCTACATAATAATAAGCATAAAGTAAATGCTCATTAACACAATTTTCAGCCCAAATATTGTTTTTTTTATAGGGCTTGACATGACAATTCTGACCACAAATAGACTATGTATTAACAAGTGCTGAGAACAGCATTTGGTTTTTAAAAGCCATTTAACAAACTCTCAAAGTCAAATCCATTAGATGAAGATCGGCACAAGAATGTAATGCAAGAAAATAACCTGTTGATCTCTAGTCTTTAGACGATTCTCTCTAGTGCAAAGCATCTGTGTTGTAGTACATCTACATTCTGGTGAATCTCACAAAAACTATTTAATAGTAGTCTTTCCACAGTTACACATATTATTGATAAAGCTATTCTAAATAAATACTCATCTCTTTATAACTTTTATCCACAATGCCAGCAATGCAATCATGCGACTAATTCATTTATAAAATATGATTTAAGGGTTCATCAGTGAGGATATCACTTCACAATAAGGGATTTGATAAATGAGGGAGACAATGAGAATGAGAGGGGGGCAGGAACAGAGATACCAAGTTCTGGGGCCAAATGCAAAGGTGACGGGGTCATTGACTCCACAAATACAGTTTTATATATCATCTGAGAGTGCTTTTTCTGGGGTTTCAATGATAAACATAGACTTATCTGAATAACTTAACAAAGTAACACAAGCCTTGAAAAATAATAAGCTATTTAGAAAAGGAAAGCTCTTGATTTGTTAATCAGTGTTGCAAGTTATTATGGCTGCAATGTTAAGCAGTCTAACAGTCTTAGACTTAGTGCTTGGCAGGCACAGTCATTTTTATACAATTTATACATGGATGATAGACATGTAGACTGAAGACAGTTTATCTGTACAATGAATACTCACAACCAAAAACAAAATACTGAATAATAATTTGGAAGCATTAAAAAGATTCCAGCATATTGAAAAATACAATGTGTATTGTATATTTATCATAATATCAAAGATGTCAGTACTAAAGTATAGTAAATCCCTTATCACAGTAAACTGTGCGCAAATATTATTTTTCCTTCCCACCAATTGTCAAATACCATTGTATCTCTGCTACAAGCTATATTGTACTTTGATGTTAGCTGGCGAATGGGTCAAGTTCATAGTAATTTCGCGTGTGAACACCTAAAAAAGCTCTTCCCAAAAGAGGAGTAATGAGAGAGAGAAGAGGAATGTGTGGCAGTGCACATTCAGAGACTGAAACAGAGCAGTTAGGATCTAAATGGACCTCAGCCCCCAGAGGGGAAACCTAATTATAGAGAATATACAGTATTTCCAGCTCATTAGAACGTGTTTATATCCAGAAACCATATAAAACCATATACCACAAAAATAATTTATTTCAAAAATACCTACATAGGGTTCCAAAAGGGTTCTTCGGCTGTCCCCATAGGCGAACCCTTCTTGGTTCTAGGTAGAACCCTTTTGGGTTCCATGTAGAACGCTCTGTGGAAAGGGTTCTACATGGAACCAAAAGTGTTCTACCTGGAACCAAAAAGGGTTCTTCAAAGATTATCTTATGGGGACAGCCAAAGAACCCTTTTAGGTTCTATTTTTTCTAAGAGTGTATAACACTGGGGTATATTTATCAGTTGAAATTACTGGACGTTTTACAGACTGTGGGAGTCCTAAAGTCAGCTAAATATAAATCAAATATTATTTGCATTAAGAAAATATTAATAAAACCATATGGATATGTTGTGAAGAAATGTGAAATTAGACATTCTTTCTATAGTGTTTTTTATCAAGAGCAATTCCATTTCAACACAACAAGAACCAACAGTACATACAGAATATCTATGTGAAACCACTTCAGGTTACCTCTAGTGTTTTTTTGTGCTAAAAACAGACTTTGATAATGCTTCCTAAATGCTTGAATGCCTCCTAAACTGAGACCAATGTACAGTATGAAGTGAATTCCCTCTGGACAGAAAGACCATACTCCCAGCCCCAGGTTACCAGTAGTAGCCCTGTGATTTCATGGCAGTGCCCCAGTAGTAAAGGGAGAGAGAGTGAGGAGTGGTGCGGGTAACATCTTGGGTTCGGGGGACACAGCTTATCCAAGAGGTAGGGAAGGAAAGAAAGACGCAGACTGAGTTCAGGTTCAACCCAAACTTTCAGCTTCGGTCCAGAAAGTCCCTCTCTTTTGATACTGCCTGTCATGCACAAAGGGACACTGGAAGAAGCAGAAGAGAGTTAAACTGTCCTACTCAGACTGGGATGGGTGTGTGTGTGGCTGTCTGCAGAAAGAGCATTGGAGCGGACTATCCCAGGCAGCTCTACAGGATCCTGTGTGTGACAACTCGGGCTCTCTGGGGACTATGGCTGTCCTCTGAGGGGTGTTTGAGCAGGTCCATGGGCATCAGAGGGATGGGCTGGTTCTGCCTGCTCACCACCACCTCGTATGGGGGCGCCTCATCCAGGGGGAATGCTGACAGGGAGATGGAGGATATTGGCTGCTGCCTGAGCTCGTGCAGTCTGATTGGGTAGTGGGAGGCGGCGGCGCTGCTGGCAGACACCCAAGAGGCTCCAGCACCAGCGGACGGCTCCTCCATCTCCAGGCTGGTGTAGGTGGCCTGCTGGTGGCCCTGCTGACAGGGGTCCGTGAGGGAGTATGGAGGGGGGTCATCTGTGGGGACATATATCTGTGTCGCACCTGGTCCCACACATTCATCATAGCTGAAATAAAGGAGAGTATATCAGGTAAATAGGTTTTAAAAGGCCTAAGGATATCTCCAACCTTCAAACAATGGTATACCAAGTGTTCATTTAGCCTATGCTGATGGACCTGGATTCTATGTTTGTAGTTAACAACATGAACTCAAACACAAAAGAAATGTTTAGCATAAGAAGAGAAAATAAATATGACATGACAGCTGTCCTGGCTGTTTGGTGACTAAACATCATAGAAATCTGAATGGTGGAACAGGCCTGTTAGAGAAGAGTATTGTCATCTACTGTGAGTTCTGTTCCTTTGTGGCGGCTGCTAGTCTTGGTTTGGTGCTTTCCATGGGAGAGCCTGCCAATGGACAATTATTTCAGCTCTCACGTAACCCACAATCCCACAGTGCACTGGAAGTCTGTCTAGCACATACCACCACCCTACTAGAGCTGACTGGGCTTTATAGAGGCCCTGTAACACAAAAGGAATAAGCGGAGAGAGAAAGAGAGAGAGAGGCAAAAATGGTGTCAGTCAGGCCGAATGGCTTGTATAACATTATGTGAGATACATTTGCCACGGACCATCGTCATATGTGTAAACCACTTGCTAAATCGCTCTCTACTACCCCGACACTGACCCCAGGGGATATCTGGGAATAGAGAAAATATAGCGGGATAATTTAATCTGTGGAATTATTAACAGTATCGGCCTCTCAGAGAGCCGGTGTGGGCAAGCAAGGCAAATGGCACTGTGGCTGTGGATTACTTAAGCCTGTCACCTCCGGGCTGGGTCGGGCGATACACTGAGAGATTTAATGAGAGAAGGCATTGGGAGCTGGAGTAAATGAGATCTTTATTAATGATAGACTGGATGAGAGTTCCACTTCCTCTGCACAGGGCTGGGAAAACAATATTTCCAGTAACAAGTTTAGCTAAGCTGAACAGTAGGAACATTCACAATTGCCCTCATATATCAGATGAGTCCAGCTATAGTGTATTGGATATACACTGAACACCTGCTCTTTTCATGACATAGACTGACCAGGTGAATCTAGGTATAAGCTATGATCCCTTATTGATGTCACCTGTTAAATCCACTTCGATCAGTGTATATGAAGGGGAGGAGACAATTTTTTTTAAAGTCTTGAGACAATTGAGACATTGATTGTGTATGTGTGCCATTTAGAGGGTGAATGGGCTAGACATAGGATCTAAGTGCCTTTGAACGGGGTATGGTAGTAGGTGCCAGGCGCACCGGTTTGAGTGTGTCAAGAACTGCAATGCTGCTGGGTTTTTCACGCTCAACAGTTTCCTGTGTGTATCAAGAATGGTCCACCACCCAAAGGACATCCAGCCAACTTGACACAACTGTGGGAAGCCTTGGAGTCAACATGGGCCAGCATCCCTGTGGAACACTTTCAACACCTTGTAGAGTCCATGCCCCGACGAATTGCGGCTGTCCTGAGGGCAAAAGGGGGTGCAACTCAATATTAGGAAGGTGTTCCTAATGTTTTGTACACTCAGTATATATTTTCTGCCACCACATTGCCCCATTCTGTTCTATACGTTATTCTGGATGGTTTCAAATGGGTTTGAGGTAAACGAAAGTATGTGAGCTACTCTTTATACAGAGTCTCATAAAGTCAGGTATCTGCTCCTCATAGAGACTCATACAGTCAGGTATCTGCTCCTCATAGAGACTCATACAGTCAGGTATCTGCTCCTCATAGAGACTCATACAGTCAGGTATCTGCTCCTCATAGAGACTCATACAGTCAGGTATCTGCTCCTCATAGAGACTCATACAGTCAGGTATCTGCTCCTCATAGAGACTCATACAGAGTCAGGTATCTGCTCCTCATAGAGACTCATACAGTCAGGTATCTGCTCCTCATAGAGACCATGCACAGTCAGGTATCTGCCCTCATAGAGACTCAGCAGTCAGGTATCTGCTCCTCATAGAGACTCATACAGTCAGGTATCTGCTCCTCATAGAGACTCATACAGTCAGGTATCTGCTCCTCATAGAGACTCATACAGAGTCAGGTAGCGGCTCCTCTCCTCTGCTGGTGCTCTGTGCTCAGTGGGACAGTAAAAGATGCTGTTCAGGAGCCTCAGTAATGACTGCTTGATTTCAAATGATCCGTGTAGCTGACTTACTCCCCGGCCTCTGCTCCCTCCACCCGCCATCACTGTGCTGCAGAGTGCTGCCTGTCTGCCTGCGTGCAGAGCTATTTTAGACTCCCGGCCGCACTCCGGCTCATTCAGACAGACTTAATGTCCCCAGAACACAGCAGGACAGAAAGATTTCACATGATCCGGGGTTACAGACAAAAACAGGACTTGCCATTAGCCGGTGCTATAGTGCAAAAATGGTTCATAAGTCCATTTGCTACGCAAGACTACAGTGGGCCATTAATTTGCCATACAGCAGTACAAATGCAGAGTGAAACCTGACGGACAACATTTTTTTTTCTTTTTTCTATTGTACTTGGATCGACACATTGAAAAATATTTGTTTACGATTGTGAGTAAAAAGGTGAGAGTGATCTTAGATACTTTATAAAAAAGGTGAGAGCATTTGAGATCCTTTGTAACTGTGTAACCAAAGAAAAAAAAAATGCACTCGTTTCCTCCCTCTGGCTCTGCATGTGTAACGCTCAATACTGTAGCATGCCATGTTATGTAATGACTGCATAACACAGCAACATTAAAGCAGTGGGCACAGAAACGCCAACTTACTATTGAGAGGTGATGACACAACTGGCAGTCAGTGGTGATACATAAAGTATCTCTCAACTACTTTTTTTTCTTATCTCAAATATTTTCTTCTGAGAGTTGAAGAGGAAGGTGATGCTAATAAGAAATGAGTAAACATTGCATTATCTTATTAGTTCAAATTCTCTCTGGTAACTTTCTGTTATCGAGTAGATTGTATTCCTTACTCTTATGCATCGTTGGTTACAGCTGTGCAGACAGCTGGGCAGTATCAGAACAAACTGACCAGGGGTCACCTGACTACTTGAAGTATCCTGATGTTGTGGGTAGAGAAGGGTTTGTTTTGCTAGTAATCACTGTCGAGCACTGGCACCCTTCAAAAGCACTAAATCAGGGGTTCCCAAACTTTTTGGGTCCGCGACCCTATTTTGACATTTAAAAAAAAGTGCGACCCCACCATGTAAAAAAAGTGATGGAATCAACGGCCAATGTTTACTTTTTTAATTAGTCTATTACAAATCAGTCTGACAGTATTTATGACAGTATTTAAATCTGAGGGAAGTATGGTTTGAAGTGACTAAAATGCATCAAAAAGGTATTGCGAAGTTCAGAAGATCATCAGGCAATAACTTTGTATGATCTTCTGTGTAGATGATGTTTTTTCCACCCCAGTCTTTAGTGCCTGGTCTTGTCCACTCTGTTCTAATGAGACCTGCGTGGCTTGTGGGCATCGTAGAGGGGAACAGAAGACCTGTATGTGTTCCTGATAGTCTTATCGTTCAGTGATAATATTTTGTAGTTTAAACCGTTCAAAAGATAGAGCGACATTTGTAGGAAGAAAACAGAAACCGCTCTGTTTATTACAACCGCATCTAACAACTACCAGAGGTTACTGACGTAACCGCGGTTCTATGAACCAAGTGCTTTTTTATCCAGTTTCTCTTGCAACCCCATTTTCAATCAGGCGACCCCATGGGGTCGCGACCCCTAGTTTGGGAAACGCTGCACTAAATACTGTACATAACACCCACATATCTCTTAACCTTTCTAACCCATACTGTTAGTCAGCTCCAGTCAGAAGGAATATCAAGTTATCAGCTGTTGCCCCGGTTACTTTCAGCAGTTCTTTTTTCCTACTAGTTGTCATGAATAAATTATGACCACGCTGATCCAGGAAAGAGAGTGAGAGTCTCAGTTTGCAGAAGTGTGTGTGTGTGTGTGTGTGTGTTTACGTGTGTCTGATATTCATCACACAGCTCAGCAATGTTTTTAATCCCTTCAGGGTGCAACAAACTACCAGCTCCACATAAACATTGAAAATAGGACTTTTCTCTTTAAATAAACATGCTGATACAGACGTTTGTCGAGAGTCACTCCAGAATGTGTTTGCCAGGTATGGTAGCGCTGTGGACACCTGAGGGCCTAGCTCTTTTCATGCCCGGGTTTCATGAGTGTTACACCAAGCTGAGAATCCCCCCTCTGATTCGGGTGAGAATGTTTTGCACGTTGCAGTCGCCCCCCTTGTGGGAACTATAAGTCACCTAGGATGCTAACACAATGTGTTGCATCCTAAAAACAATTCATTTTTAGCTAGCAATGTCGGATATAACACCGCTACAGCCTAGCCCTGTTTAGATTTGGTCTAATCAATCCTGCAGTCTACTGCTGTTTGTAATAATCTACATGCTGTATGGGGCGGCAGGTAAACTAGCGGTTAAGTACATTGGCCCAGTAATCGAAAGGTCGCTGGTTCGAATCCCCGAGCTGACTAGGTGAAAATCTGGCGATGTGCCCTTGAGCAAGGCACTTAACCCTAATTGCCCCTGTAAGTCGCTCTGGTAAATGTATGTTTGCATACACATTAATTTCCCTGAGCACAGCTGTATAATTTGTAATCTGGGCATAATTTGTCATAGGATGAAACTACAGTATGGAGAACCATGGGACTTCTACAGAAAACTTGCGGTGCATATGACACAGAATGTGTTACTTTCCAATGCCTAGAGAGGCATTCACAACTATGATGCAGGTGCGTTAGGCGGTCGAAAAGTTTAAAGTAAAACGCAATACTATATAAATCTTTATGGGTATACAATGTACTCCAAAGCCCAAGGAGAGGTGTGGGTCACTAGAGGGAGGACCTCTGGCTTCTAGCCTGTGGCTCTGGAGAGATGACAGCATTGACTGGAGCATATGGCCCGGTCTGTCCACTGCACTGCGGGGCTGGCACAGGGAGCTCACTCTTTCAGCTCCCTGGCACTGTCAGAGGCCCATGCCTGTAGAGCTACGGACAAGAGCAACAGTGTGTGGTTATGATTGTGATGTGCATACATTATTGTGCATATACCTGTAGATGTTAGTGTGAGTGTGTGAATGCATGCGTGTGTGTTTAGATTAGTGAAAAAAAACTCAGTGTACAAAACATGTTCACCTGCTCTTTCTATGACATAGACTGACCAGGAGAATCCAGGTGAAAGCTATGATCCCTTATTGATGTCACTTGTTAAATCCACTTCAATCAGTGTAGATGAAGGGGTAGGAGACAGGTTAAAGAAGGATTTTTAAGCCTTGAGACAATTGAGACATGGATTGTGTATGTGTGTCATTCAGAGGGTGAATGGGCCAGACAAAAGATTTAAGTGCCTTTCAATAGGAGATGGTAGTAGGTGCCAGGCGCACCGGTTTGAGTCAAGAACTGCAACACTGCTGGGTTTTTCACGCTCAACAGTTTCCCGTGTGTATCAAAAATGGACCACCATCCAAAGGACATCTAGCCAACTTGACACAACTGTGGGACGCATTAGAGTCAACATGTGCCAGCATCCCTGTGGAATGTTTTCGACACCTTATAGAGTCCATGCTCTGACGAACCGAGTCTGTTCTGAGGGCAAAAGGGGGGAGGGGGGCAACTCAATATTATGAAGGTGTTCTTAATGTTTTGTACACTCAGTGTATATGTAAATAATG
Organism: Coregonus clupeaformis; assembly: GCF_020615455.1. Classification (NCBI taxonomy): domain Eukaryota; kingdom Metazoa; phylum Chordata; class Actinopteri; order Salmoniformes; family Salmonidae; genus Coregonus; species Coregonus clupeaformis. The sequence continues at coordinate 5,451,666 of NC_059223.1, read as the reverse complement.
TAACAGTGTGGTGTGTGTGTGCGTGTGTATATTTGTGCTGGGATGTGCCCAGTTCTCCCTCTGCGGAAGCAAGTCCCTTCACAGGCTCCACAGGTGAGCTGTTGATCTAGGTGGTGTAAGCTCTGTGGTTTCCCTGAGCCATCTGTGGCCATGGCAGCACTGCCCTGCATCACATGCCTTTCCCTCTATCCACTCCACCCCACTGCCTCCTATCCCTGACTATGCACACAATGTACACTTCAAAACATACTCTCTCTTTCATCCTCTCCAATGCACTGGTCCTCGGCCAACAGACTTAGATATCTCTGTTTTGCACTGGATATTTTCCCTGATCTAAATCTACCTCAATCTATGACACATTTGAGCCTAAATTCAGGCATAAGAAAACATTATTGTGGTGTGGTTTCCCACGTTAATTGGCACAGCAGCGAAGAAGACATCGTTTGAGAAGACGTAGTTTGGGAGTGATAAAAGCACATTAGGCCCCAGACAGGAATCGTGCCTCTGTTAATATGAGGAGTGATTTCCCTCCCTCCACAGCGTAACAGAGATGGATGGAGGCTATGAGAGGCAGAGGCATTGACAGAGTGGCTTGTTCAACGCCAACACCCAAGCCAACCACCACTAACCCCATCTAACAGTGGAGCCTAACATCTAAACCAATAATAACACAAGCTCTCTAAAGGCTTGAAAACACAAGCACTACATGACAATTAGCCAATTAGAAGCTAGTAATCCTGTCTGGTCTTATCATCAAATATGTTGTGTTAGCGTAGGACTTTCTTAGATGTAGCCATGACACTGCAAAGATCAATACCGTTGTTGACAATTTGTTGCATCTGTTGATCATTAGCATGTGTCTCATTAAAGGACAAGCTCTGACTATCAACAACCAGGTGTTGGTATTTAGCGCAGAACAAAGACTTGTGTTTTTCATGTTAAGAGACACGATTGGCTAAACCTCCTCTTCCTCTTCCTCTCATTCGTGCCCACTCAGTCTCTCTCTTGTAAGCCTTGTTTATACCTGGCGTTAACATGCATCCTGTCCTGATCTTGCCCACATTCTGATTGTATTTCAGATATGTATCTACACATGGTATTTAAATGTGTCTCTTATCCATCCACTGTATCCACATGCTGAACAGATTTCTTGGTCCCTCCCTGTATGCAAATTATTTGACAGACATTATTTGAAAATAATATTTATTTATTTTAAGACACATATTGATGTCATAAGTCAATGGTGCCACCTGACTGATGATTTTAGAAGGTAGGATAATGATTATTTAAATGGTTTCACTGTCCAGATCCATCTACACTAAGATATCGAGACACAATGCGTGCCTGACTACCTCCTGAGTTGGTCAGGAAGACCTGTTCACAATCTGATCACGATCCGTCTTTTAATATTCTACACCTGTCTAAAAATGTGGGCACAATCAGAATGTGGACAAGATCAGGACAAAAGACACATGTTAGAACCAGTTATAAATGGGGCTTCAGCCTACGTTTGCATATGTAACCTACAGGTTTATCTGATGGAAAAGGCCAGTGACTAAAAGAGGCAGGACATTACTATCTATACAGAAATTGAGCAGATTGATATATCGCCAAACTGAATTACACACTATTCAGTGACATTAATAGCCCTGTCTATGGCAGTAATATTCCATATTTTTCATAATTTGTTGTTGAACAGGAAAGGGCCTGATGTTTCAGATGGCTCCTCTGGAGGGAGAGGTAATTTCACCCTCTTTAGAGGCCCCTCACAGGGCCATACACAGGGGCTGCCACACTAATGGAACTGTCATATAAATGTAAATAACTTTGTGATTCTGTGAAACAAACCTTGAAGGGCAAGCAGGCAGAATTGAGCCGGATAACCAAACACACACACACACACACACACACACACACACACACACACACACACACACACACACACACACACACACACACACACACACACACACACACACACACACACACACACACACACAAACGGAGTCTAGCGGTTAGGAGCGTTGGGCCAGTAACCGAAAGGTCGTTTGGTCAAATCCCTCACCGACTAGGGGAAAAATCTGTCTATGTGCCTTTGAGCAAGGCACTTAACCCTAATTGTTCCAGGGTCGCCGTCAATAATGACTGACCCATGCTCTAACCCCACTCTCCGAGGGTGTCTCAGTGTGATATGCAAAAAACACATTTCCAATTCACAAATAGGACAAATGTAAGCACCCACCTAATTATCTTATCTCATCTTTATACCTGAGGGAGGGGAGGGGAAGGTGGGTGGCTTCAAACCAAACCCACAGTCAGTCCATCTAGTTACAGAAAGGTTGCATTTCCTTTCAGGTTTGTTTTCTATCTTAATTCTGAAATACATGGGGTAATTCCTAGATAGTGAAATCACCAGGAGCTGTTTAGGATGTAATCACAGCCCAGTAGTCAGTAAACAGGTGTAGTGTCAGCCAGGGATCAGAGTGGAGATGATGTGGTGGAGGCTGGCAGGATGTCTAGACCTGCAGATTGAGCCTGTGGAGGTTTAGAGGACTGTCAGGATTAAGCCTCCTCCTCCTCCTCCTATGTAATCCAATCACAGTGAGGAAAGAGTGCATTAACTGGACTCTGAACCTAAACAGGGAATAAAGAACTGCTGCTCCGTAGCCTACCCTCTCTCTGTGAGGAAACAACTTTTTTTCTTCTTTTTTTTAATCAGGGAGTCATACTGCGACCAAGGTCTCTTTTACTGATGATCCCTGAATTACATAAATTACAGAAAATACACACATCAAAATACAAATACAAAATGCAAGCAGAAAGAAAGAAAGAAAAACACAGTCATAAAAAACAAACACATTCATCAGTAATAAGGTCCTCAATCAGCTTTCTGAATTGCCCTAGAGGCACCAAAACATCAAATTTAAGAACATTTTGATGATTGTTCCACAAATAAGGTGCAAGAAAACTAAAAGCTGATTTATCTAACTCAGTAGAGACCAAAGGAATTTCCAGAGTTAGCCATCCCTGAGACCGGGTGTCTAAGGTTTAGTAATCATGTTAGCTACAGTGGGAGTTTTTATAAAAGGGCTTTATACCTGAAAAATAGCAATGTATCAACCTACATGACATCAAAGAGGGCCAACCAACTTTCTGGTAGAGAATGCAGTGATGAGTACTAAAACCGTCCCCGTATTAAAGCGCAGTGCGCTATGATAAACTACATCTAACAGCTTTAATGAAGTGGCAGCTCTGTTCATATAGATGATGTCATCATAGTCTATGATAGGAACATCAACTGAATAATCTGCTTTCCACTATATAGCGAGAGGCATTACCTATTTTATTTATAGAAGAAGCCCATTTTTATTCTCAGCTTCTTAACTAACTCATCATAATGCTTTTTAAAAGACAGCTTTTCATCTATCCAGATGCCCAGATATTTGTAAGCAGGGACATGATCAATATGGACACCATCCAAAGTACATATGTTTAAATCATCAGAGTTCTTTTTATACACTCTTGAGAAAAACATTTACTTAGTTTTACCTGCATTCAATACTAATTTCAGGTCAATAAAGTTTTTCTGTAATACAATGAAGGCAGACTGTAGTTCAGATAGAGCCTGGTCAACCGTGGGGGTAATAGCATACACAACAGTATCATCGGTATACAATTGCAGGTTACAATTTTTCAATATTGTTAATGTAAAAAGTACAGGACACAGAATTGACACCTGCGGGATACCTTTCATTATGTCCAGAAAACCTGATTTAACACCATCAGTAGATATACATTGAGTTCTATCTGTCAAGTAATTTTTAAACCAACTGTCAAGACTGGTGCTCAGGTGGAGCTTGCTTCCATTTTGTTACACAAACCTAAGGTGATCCTCTCCTCTCATTGAGAGAGGTAGTGAGAAACAGAGTATATTGTACCATGTATTACACTCAATGTATTCTAGATTGTATTCAATACTCTCATTTCTTTAACCTTCTTTTATCAGCTGGCATCAACACTTCATGAGTGTCTTTAGAAAGGATGCCAGACCAAACTGCAAGAGAGAGGAATATGGCTGAATTATTAAAGACGCCAATTAGCTGGGCTGCCATTTAGATCAAACACACCGGGTGTCTTTCACTGCAAAGCAGTGGCATTTACCTAGCAGCACCAGAGGCTTGTTCAGGGAGCGAAGCAGGCTGCGTGCTGGGCGGAGAGTTTAGAGTGTGAGGCGGTGCATCCAGCCATGAAAGAGTTGAGCTGTGCAACAGTGCTCTAATGAACGACTTGACACAACAGCATGGTTCAACTCAACCTCAGAGAGGTTACCGAGGCCAGACCTGAATTGTAAGGCTGGTGTGTAAATGGAGTCTTTTTTTCCCTCTCTTCCTCTTCCTCTCTTTTTCTTCCCCTCTTTATCTTATCTCTCCTACTCTTTCTGTCTCCTTACTGTATGTCTACAAAGGCTACACTAGGAGGGTAGAGGGCAGCCATCTTGGCAAGTTGAAACTAAAAAGGCTTTCAAAAGCATCTTCAAGCACAATCCCCAGTCCGTTCACTGTTGATAAGGTGAGCATGGCTTACAGCAAAGTTATGATATATACAGTATCATTTAGCAGACGCTTTTATCCAAAATGACTGAGTCATGCGTGCATACATTTTACATACGGGTGGTCCCGGGAATTGAACCCACTATCCTGGCGTTGCAAGCGCTGTGCTCTACTAACTGAGCTAGAGAACCACAGTTATTGCATGGAAACTGGAATGCAAATGAAATGCATATTGAATATATTCCAAAACCCTTTACATTTCAATCATATAACCATAAGAGTGCACTAAGTACAGAAAGCCCATCATAGGAACTATGGCTCTCCACTATGGTGGATGATAATGTGATCTTTAGATTGATTAGAGAGCTCTTAACCACTTCTCACATCTACTCCTTACTACAGCTCTCCATTCCCCAGCCCATCCCTCCATTCCATTACCTTGTCCCTTCACAATGGTCCTGCTTCATTATCATAGCCAGATCCTATCAAACACACACACGCACGCACACACACACACACACACACACACGCACGCATGCACGCACACGCACACACACATCCTGGGAATCACCCAGAGGTAACCATCCAGAAAAATAGTGGTGATCATTACTCATCCATCATTTATCATAATGTATGAAGATAACAGCAAATGGACCATCATAAAACTCCCTTTATCTAGCCATTTTGGTGACCACAGGAATGAAGATGATCATAATGCCGTAATACATGAATACAGTAGAGTTAAATGACTTACTGAGGCGGGGAGTCTGGATACATCACATTGACTTGTGATAGAGTCTCCACGTAGGAGTCAAAGTCAAACGCTGGAGGGAACTCCTCGATACACGTCGACCTCAGCTCCCCAATGGAGCCACCATACGAAAAGCCATCCGGAGCTGTGGAGAGGCAGGGCAGTCTAATACAACACTAACGAACACAATAGCTTTTTTCTCAGTGAACTACAGCACACAGTCAGGATTGTAAATATTCTCTGTGTTCAGTTCAACTGAATTATATATCTCATGGTTTAGGGATCCTACTTTGAACTGAATAAGCAGATTTACAGTAAATATTTCTTTTAGCAGTCTATCTCTCTCATCTGCACTGTTTTTACACTGGAGCAGTCAGAATCTTTTATGAAACATAAAGGCTAAGAGCATGTGGCTCCTTGAAGATAGAGGGGCTGTGATTGAAGCCAGTGTGATATAATCTGGGTATATCAGCCTTTGGCCAGGCAGAGGGAGATTGGGGCCGCGTCCTCATACAAAGGATGCTCTTTGAGCTTTTTGTGCTTCTCTGTGTGGACTGACAATGGGACCCAGTCCACTGGGCCAAGTGGCCTTCCACAGACACGGCTTTGGCTGTGTGTGTGTGTGTGTGTGTGTGATTCAGTTTGGCGCAATATTTTGTTTTTTTCCCATTCTGTTATCAACCCCACAGGCAGAGTGTGGTCCCTTTATATGAGGTTTCAGGAGAAGAGCACTGGTTGGTGTAAATGCCAGCTCTGGAGAATGCCAAATGTGGCATATTAATGCCATGTGGGTGAAATGTGTTCATAGAAGACTGAACTGGATATCTTCTATTGATTCAGCTCTGGGAAAAGTAGCATGGAAAATGCATGGCCATACATTTTGTCCCAGTGATTTGTAAATAAGACCTATGAAACCGCTAGTAACTGAAAACCAATAAACTAAAGCTTATAAATGAACTGGCCTCTAACACAACCCCTGGCCTCATTGATGGACAGCTCTCTGTAACTCACCGTAGCTGGCCCGAAGGTGGGGGTTGCGCAGACGGCTGTCTTTGCGCAGACTGCCCACAATGATGGTAACGCAGGAAAGGAAGAGCACCAGGCCGATGACGATGCCAGCCACCACCAGCGGTGACACCAGCAGGCTGGCCTCGCTGCCCCCATCACGGCAGTCTGGGTACTCATGGGCACTGCTCTGGTTCGAGCTCACTGCACAGTTCACACACCACAGGTGGGGCACAGCCACAGAAGAGAGAAAGCAGAGTACAATGGAATAAAAGGGGGACAGTGTGGAGAGGAGGGGGGGGGGGAGGGAGAGAGGGAGGTGATGGAGAGGAGAGTGGCGAGAGGATGAGAGAAGGTGGAGAGAGAAAAAACATACACAGGTTCATTATTTTGTTGGTTGTAAAGCAGAAATTCAAATCCTTTGTGGCAATGTCAATGTGAGACGTTGCCTCCATGACCCTATGGAGAGAAACATGTAAGCTGATATTTCTCATCATACACATACCTCTCTGTGGACCGCATGTCAGGAACACTCCCAAGATTTTCATTCCTCAGCGGAGGAATGGATTCCCAAGTCTGCAGTGTTTAATATTTAATCCTCAACCCGTTAGAATTTTTAAATACCCGGGGTGGAACTATTTCATGTCAGCTCAGGAGGCAGAAAACCCAACTTCAGCCATAAGTGGCTCTTCTCAAATCCCCTTCACCCTTTTCATCAGAACCAGAGAGAAACCAAAATAAGAGCAAACAACATAAATACAAATGTACTCAAATAACACCACATAGATAATGACACAGACAGATTCAATATCCAAGTGCAGGCTGAGATAATACGAGCTGCCGTGTTAACTTTGCCACGTCTGGCCTCTGAAAATCTTTTTGGGTGCCCATCAACAGGAGACAAGAAATCTAATCAATTTATTTATGAGGAGGCCGTTGTCTAAATGCTAATCAAATTAGTCTCTGTTCATCTCTTCCTTGCTGAGGAATTCCTGCCATAATTGAGGTTATAAAATATTTGTGTTGATCATAATCAATGTTAATCTTTTAATCAACATTGAGCATTGTGTGTTGATTTGAAGACCTAGCAGAGTAGTCTACTGCTTCATGCTATTTATGTGTTGGCATAGCTGCCTGCATCCCTGCAGTGCCCACCCAGCAAACTGGGAACATTCCCACAACATTATATTCCCATTAAGTTCTAGTTTGGGTTTTATCTAACATTAGGATGATAACATCTCAAAAACATTCAAATACAGTTTTTATTTTATTTTATATCCTTCAAATGTTCTCCTAACATTCACTAAAATGTTGTGCACAAAATCTGTAACAGCCGCCACAGAACATTACCCTAAGGTTCTTATTAGGTTTCCAGGTAATGTAATAACAACATTTGTTCTGGGAACGTTCTTGCAACATCAGGTGACTGTTTTATACAAACATTGTATAATCATCAGCACAACTGGACAGTTTTTGTGTTATTAGAACTTTTGGGGCAACCTATTGAATGTTCGGGGCATCCTGATTGGCTAGTGGGCACATTGACATCACTGCAATGATGGCATCAAAACAAGGGACTACTTGCTGCTCCTCTCCTGTTGCTTTGGGAGTGAACTAGTTATGCAAATATAATGATTCCACAGGCTGTGCCTTACACTACAGAACCATAAATGAACAGATTTATTGAATTGATTAATACATTGATTGATTGGGGGAAATTCCAGCCTAGGGTTTCTCCTCCTAATTGAGAGGAGAGGTGAAGTTATCCTACCGGTAATACACTACCGTTCAAAAGTTTGGGGTCACCTAGAAATGTCCTTGTTTTCGAAAGAAAAGCAATTTTTCTGACCATTAAAATAACATCAAATTGAGCAGAAATACAGTGTAGACATTGTTCATGTTGTAAATGGCTATTGTAGCTGGAAACAGCAGATTTTTTATGGAATATCTACATAGGCGTACAGAGGCCCATTATCAGCAACCATCAGTCCTGTGTTCCAATGGCACGTTGTGTTTGCTAATCCAAGTTTATCATTTTAAAAGGCTAATTGATCATTAGAAAACCATTTTGCAATTATGTTAGTACAGCTGTAAACTGTTGTGCTGATTAAAGAAGCAATAAAACTGGCCTTCTTGAGACTAGTTGAGTATCTGGAGCATCAGCAATTGTGGGTTCGATTACAGGCTCAAAATGGCCAGAAACAAATAACTTCCTTCTGAAACTCGTCAGTCAATTCTTGTTATGAGAAATGAAGGCTATTCCATACAAGAAATTACCAAGAAACGGAAGATCTCGTACAATGCTGTGTACTACTCCCTTCACAGAACAGCGCAAACGGGCTCTAACCAGAATAGAAAGAGGAGTGGGAGGCCCCGGTGCACAACTGATCAAGAGGACAAATACTTTAGAGTGTCTAGTTTGAGAAACAGACGCCTCACAGGTCCTCAACTGGCAGCTTCATTAAATAGTACCCGCAAAACACCAGTCTCAACATCAACAGTGAAGAGGCGACTCCGGGATGCTGACCTTCTAGGCAGAGTTGCAAAGAAAAAGTCCAGTGTTCTTTTGCCCATCTTAATCTTTTATTTTTATTGGCCAGTCTGAGATATGGCTTTTTCTTTGCAACTCTGCCTAGGTCAGCATCCTGGAGTCGCCTCTTCACTGTTGACGTTGAGACTGGTGTTTTGCGGGTACTATTTAATGAAGCTGCCAGTTGAGGACCTGTGAGGCGTCTGTTTCTCAAGCTCGACACTCTAATGTATTTGTCCTCTTGCTCAGTTGTGCACTGGGGCCTCCAACTCCTCTTTCTATTTTGGTTAGAGCCAGTTTGCGCTGTTCTGTGAAGGGAGTAGTACACAGTGTTGTATGAGAGCTTCAGTTTCTTTACAATTTCTCGCCTTCATTTCTCAGAACAAGAATAGACTGATGAGTTTCAGAAGAAAGTTATTTGTTTCTGGCCATTTTGAGCCTGTAATCGAACCCACAATTGCTGATTCTCCAGATACTCAACTAGTCTCAAGAAGGCCAGTTTTATTGCTTATTTAATCAGCACAACAGTTTTCAGCTGTGCTAACATAATTGCAAAAGGGTTTTCTAATGATCAATTAGCCTTTTAAAATGATCAACTTGGATTAGCAAATACAACGTGCTATTGGAACACAGGACTGATGGTTGCTGATAATGGACCTCTGTACGCCAATGTAGATATTCCATAAATTTCCAGCTACAATAGCCATTCACAACATTAACAATGTCTACACTGTATTTGTGATCAATTTTATGTTCTTTTAATGGACAAAAAAATTGCTTTTCTTTCGAAAACAAGGACATTTCTAAGTGACCCCAAACTTTTCAACGGTAGTGTACATATACAGTATCTGTGGTGTGTCAAAATAAAGTCCAGAGTCTTCCATTAATACCGATCTGTAACACCTCTGAGGTCAGTGTTAATCCAGAGAAAGGTCTGAAGGCAATAAAGGGCGATATCCCAGTGTAGGTTAATGGGATTATTCTACAGGGCAACTCATTATGGTTATATATGATTCACGGGACTGCTTACACAATGCTTTCTCAGGACTTTCCCCTGAGCTGATGCTTTATAAAGATTGATTTCATCTAAAAGAAGGTGGCAGGGAAAATAAATGAGCAGAGATTAGAGACATCAAAATCAATCACTAGATCAGTGATGCATTGAAATAGCATACTCTTGAATAATAACTGTATTATTTGATATGATGTCTGATTGAGAGAGAGGGTGAGAGAGAAAAAGAGTGATATATATATATATATATATATATATACAGCCTGATATTTCTAAAGGCATCAAGTCAAAGACTCACTCAGAAAAAAAAGACAACTCTTGTTGTGTATCAAGCATCTGAGCATGGTTAGCATCATTCTTAATTTAGCATGATTCTTCACTGCCCAAAACAGAGATGCTAATTAGTCTTTGCTCTGTCATTAAGAGGCCTTTTAGACACATCATTAGAGCAAACTTCCGCTGTTGCGCTTCATGAATCTCACATACTGGAGAGGGCCAAGACTGTGCCAAATAGATTATATTTTGTTGTTTAAGTAATTCACCTGCTAAACTCCTAGTTGACACCATGTACCTACCAATTGGTAGTAGTTATTAGTAGTCCTCATACAGTATGTGCTGAATTCAGCAGCATGGGTTCAGTAAGTGATGCATTTTGTAGTGGCTGTAGAGTAAGGACATCTCTGAGAGCACCAGCAGCAGCAGAGCGCCACATGGCCATGTCTCCAGGGCCCAGTGCTGTAGCCAATGCACCATGGATGCCTTGGGTCATCCAGCTGGCTGTGCTTCACATTGGGAGACACGTCTGGGACGTCATATTGCCCATGTGCATGAAACAGGATGTGCTGTGGAGGCTTCGCCAGAGAATGTCCTATGTGAAGCTGTATGTTTGTATGTGTGTGTGAGAGAGAGAGAGAGAGAGAGAGAGAGAGAGAGAGAGAGAGAGAGAGAGAGAGAGAGAGAGAGAGAGAGAGAGAGAGAGAGAGAGAGAGAGAGAGAGAGAGAGAGAGAGAGAGAGAGAGAGAGAGAAAGAAAGAAAGAAAGAAAGTGAGCAAATGTGTACGTACATGCGCGTGTCTGCTGTTGAGCTGAGTGAATGGCATATTGTCAGGGCCTGGGTCTATCGAGCACTTTGAATGTGTTTGATTGCTGCTCCTCCATGCATAAGTAAGTGGTGCTGACCTTCTCCAAACCTGCCCTTGGGCCTGTGAAACAGGACCTCACAGAGCACACAGCCAGCCCACTCGATGCAGAGGGTCACACCAGGCCAGAACACCAGGACCATGTACTGTATATAATCAATGTACCCTCTCCTCCTCACTCTCTTAATCTCTTTCTCTAACATATTTTTATGATAGTACATATCCTCCCCTTTTCTCGATCACTACCGTTTCATCTTTATTTCTTCAACTGTTGAACACACCATTCCCTTTCCATCCTCTTTCTCTTCCACCCTCCCTTTCTCCCACAGGACTCATTCCAGTTTTCTACCACAGATTGCAATAATTATAGCCCACATGTAGTCCAAACGTCCTTTCTCCATGCTCAGATAATACTGCTAACAGTGGTAGTCTGTTCCCTTTGTGTCTTTGTGTTTATATGACAGTTTTTCATAAGATTAGAAAGCATTTCTCACTGTCTTTATGTTCACTCCCATAAGACTCCAGTCCTATCCTACCACCCCTGCCCTGTCTTTCCGTTGAACATTAAACAGAACCATCGATAAAGCTCCCTGTGATTTAAATTCACAATATCATTCCGTTCCTCCTCAAGTGCTTTATAATCCAGACAAAGCCAAGTAGTACACCCACACACTATATATTTCTCATAGGACTTTGGTGTTCTCAAACAGTGGAACTGTCTACTGTATGGTGGTATCAACCTCAATATGATAACTCCGGGAATATGAATGGTTGTGCGTGAGTGCGATTGTGTGAGAGAGAGGAACAGACAGAGAGAAAGAGAGAGAGAGACAGAAAGAGAGAGAGAAAGAGAGAGTGTGTGTGTGAGAAGAGGGGGAGAGGGAGAGGCACAGGGAGCGAGAGAGAGCGGGAGAGGTGATTGTTATAAATTGTGTCTGTGTGATGTTTGTGCGCCCTGTGGGGTTAGCAGGCCTGGCCCCAGCTGCAGAGAGAGTGGGAGAAGAAAACCGAGCGAGGGCATCTTTCCTGGCACATTATTCTGGTTAGACAGAGGAACTCAGAGGCTTTACTCTCAGGAGATGCTAGAATAAAGAAGTGTTGAACAGCATCGCTGCTAGGAGCATAATATAAAACAGTGGGATACGAACCAAACAATATTCAATGACACATAACCAGCATCTCTATCTCTCTCAGAGGAGAGATCAGATAACACAAACAAACATTTCTCTAAAATCTTATGAAGTTGACAGATTTAAGATATAATAACCACAGCTTCAGTGTAAATTCACTGTGTTTTTTAAATGTTTTAACACAGAAGACGAACCATAGCTAATTAACACATCTTCAGCACCAACCCAAGCAGGTGCTGATAATGTTTAACACATGCACGTCGCTATAAGGAAGTGTTTTGCTTATTTTTTGACAATTCTTTACAAGCCAATTCACACTTTACTGGGTAGCCTTTTTAACATATTTATCACATTTCACATTGGTATGTACAACCTTGTGAGAAGAAGTCTACTGCAGTTCCTCGTGTTCAATATGTTGACACTGAGCTGATTCAATGGGACATGACAAACATACAGTACTGTAATAAAAGCGGACGTTATTCATTACACACAGCAAGTTCCTGTATGACCTCAATACAAGACAATCACTCTAATTCCTATGTTGTCCTGACACGTACGGTACATACCAAGGCCACATCCAGTGTATCAATTGGCTGCATGCTTGTCTACCCATGTGAAACCTTGCTGGATCTAATGTGACTATTATGATACTGATAGATGATGACAGGGTGTGCTTTAAATAGTCTATAGACTCTATACAAGCTAGAGTGACCACAACATTGAGACAGCAGCCTGATCCTGAAAGGATGTCTGGATGTGTATTGGTAACTGTCCTGAAGATGACTGCTCTATGAATATGTATAAGGGACATCCATCACTGAGTACATTGTGCAGGTGACATTGGTGATGGTCAATGGGCCAGTAGGGAATGCAGTGTGAGGAGAAGATGAAGGCTGTTGTATTACATGGGTATTACCCAGTATGAGAGGTACAATACATGGTTATGTGGAGAGAGAGTAAAACACGTTGATATGGCCCTATAGAATGAGGGGTGATAAGGACTCCTCTCCCTGCATTCAATGATAACAGTCCTCCCTGACATTGTGGGCATTCTCTCAAGGTGACGAGGAAAACAAATGTCACCTCGCATGTCTCTAGAATATTAACCTATTGTATGCCAGAGAAGAGCAGAGATATTTTTCAGCCGCCTGATTTCTGCTCTGACCTCAAGGATATCTATATTAATTTATTTCAATTCTGAAATATTACAACATTACAAAGAAGAAAATATCTAGCTCTACGTCCAGGTCTAACAATATGTATTGGTATTACGAATGAAAAGGACTATGAGAGTATTCTTCATTTACTTGGATTCAATATTAGATTTCCTTATTATAAATCAGCAATCCCCATAGACTTCAATAACAACAAAATCCCAACTTCATCTCCAAAGACGAAGGTATCCCCTGAGCAGGAAATAAACAACTCTGGGACTGGAAGACAGGCTGATATCCCAGGCCAGAACACTGACTACCACTAGATGGCAGTTCCATGTCTTACGTCATGCAAGCCTTCCTACCTCCTACAAGCAACACAGGATCCCCAATGGGACTCCCATTCACACAGATGGGTCACTTACATTAATAGGTGACACAACTCTTTGCTTATTTGTGTCCATGTGGCACGGGTAGGATTGCAACGATAGCGGTAATTTACCAAAGCTACCGGAATCTTCAGTAATTTTGGTAATTAACAGAAAATCTATGATAATCTATCGTAATTTGGGTAATTTATACTTGAATAGCTTTAGAAAGACGTATTCATATTTAGTATAATTTTTGTCCATGAGTTTCTAGTAGATAGACCATATAGTTCAAGAGAAAATAGCTTTACTAAAAAGCATCTAATCAACAATGGCATTATTTTCAATTAATTCTGCAACTATTTGACAACAAACTGACATAGTAAAATAAGAAAAAGTGTGTAAAAAATAATATAAAGGATATTTCATGCTGAAACCCTCATATTAAACACCAATGGTATTCACTAAGTAGATGGTTTATATTTATGATAATGTTTTACAGCTTTGTCATTCAATTTTTATTTGAAAATCATCTTATTTAATTATTTCATAAATGTTACATGTGATAAGGCCACACAGAGGGCCAGAGATCATTACAGACACCTGTACAAATCTGAAGTATCCAAAAGGCCCACTGATGTCTTGCGATAGATTACATAAAATCATTGAAAGATACCACAATTCTGGTAGTTTACTGGTAAACTTAGAAAGTTTCTAGTAATATACGTTTCCTTTCTAACCCTAGGCACGGGGATAACAGAAGAGACAGGCAGGGACACATCCACAATTTCCCTCTTCTATTAACAAGAAAACATGTCAGATGTCCACAGCGCTTACCAAAAGACAGCAACATATGAGAAGAATGAGAGGAGAAAAATAGAGAGGTGCAAATAAAGAAGAGTGAGAGAAGAGGAGAGGACTGTGGAGGGGACGAGTGAAATTATTGCCCTGTCTCTCCCGGGTGACAGCTTTTCTCCTCTCATCACAAATATGTTCCTTCAATGCCATGAGGGAGTGAGAGGAAGTCTTATGAAAACAGACACGGGGAGGAAATGGCCCTGTATGATGAGTCTGGGAGATGGACAGCACTGCGTGGAAAAGCACCACAGTCTTTTATAAATGCTTTCCCAGCAATCCATTCTTCTAATGTAAGGTAGAGCCTGCTTCATTGAGCAGAAATCGATCATAGCCACACTACAAAGCACACACACTGCAGTGGCTTGTGCTTCAAAAAGCCAACATGTAGTCTACTTACAAAACAACCAATAGTAAAGGCAGTGCCACTGGTACACCTTGAAGTGTTGCTAAGTGGCACCAGGGATAATTGGAAACACAATACAGGTGTACTGGTAACATTCCATGCCCTTTTTGAAAAGTACAAACCAAAGACATAGCAGTTCACTCATGGCGCATTTCCATACAAGATTTACCCCAAAGTTTTACCCAAAAGGCACAGACATTTCTGTTTCCATCTACACGGGCCGGCACCCGTGTCTCACTGGGCAATGGCTCCGGTGGATCTGCTCTCACTTGGGGCCAAAGCCAGGCCACTGGTACTTTTCAGCTGGCATTCACTTAACAATGGCTAACTGTGAACATTAAACCCTTCTCACAAAGCAACTGTTTTGATTACGCAGAGGTTGTTGATTCTGCCCTTCACAAGTCCTACTGTCAGCCCTAGCTATGGAAACACAATTTCCCTAGTCTAACATAATAGGGCTGGTATTGCCAGGGACCTCACGATATGATATTATCACGATACTTAAGTGCCGATACGATATGTATTGCGATTTGATACTGTGATTTTATTGCGATTCGATGTTCCAAACATATGGCTCACCATATGTCTGCTGCAGAGACAAGAGAGAGTCATGAGAAAACAAGTTTTGATCAGTCATGGAACTAAAAGCGCAGAAAACAAATTGGCTCCCAATTTCATGTAACTGTATCGATATTTTCCCATCATGGATGCTTCTCCCCACAAAATGTTTTTCTTCAGGATGTGGTTCTGTTGATGACAAAGGAAGGGCTGTACGTGTAGTACTGTCTCTGTCTCTCTGGTCTCTCTGTGAGTTAGCAGCAGCAGATCAGTTTAGTCGACAGGCGCTAAGAGCGGCTTCCGGTTGTATCGAGCAAACGTCAGGTCTGATTCTGGGCCCTTGGCTGAGGTATTCATTAAGCAGTCATGTCAAATCACCAGTGGAGTGAGGGAGGATGTCCGGATCCCAGGCCTGACACGAAGCCTCTCGCTCCTCTACCGCTCCCCTACTGCCAGACCAGGCAGCCAGGAGGTGGGTGTGATACTCACACAGGGGCTGATGGGTAATTTATGAGCAGGCCACTGCAGGCTTTGACACATGAAAGCAGGAATTCAGGAGCCTGTTAGAACTGAGGCTCACACTGGAGATGTTTGCTGACACCTGAGCTGACACAGCAGTTTGGGGTGTGTCTGATATGATCACTATTTTCAACCAGGTGGAATCACACACATGTTCCCAAACTCCTGGACACATAACACCACCCATACTGTGCAAATGCTTATTACCAGATATTGTATCTACAGTGGAAAGCACACTCACAGTTCAGTTCACAAAAGCACACACTAACTCTCATATTCACATACAGATGTTGGATCTTAATTTGACCAGTTTCGTCGCAGGAGTAAAATAATCATGCAGCAGGAGGATTTGATTATTCTCAAAAAAGTAAAACATTCTAACAGGAAATGTATTTTCATAGGCTCCAATAGGCTATAGTTTAGGTGCAGCCTACAACTGCATTTCGGATACACTTCTATGTCGTAGACCAATTATCTATCTTGTGTTATTATTAAGCTACACTGAACAAAAATATAAATGCAACATGTAAAGTGTTGGTCCCATGTTTCATGAGCTGAAATAAAAGATACCAGAAATGTGAGCATTTCTCCTTTGCCAAGATAATCCATCCACCTGACAGGTGTAGCATATCAAGAAGATGATTAAACAGCATGATCATTACACAGGTGCACCTTGTGCTGGGGACAATAAAAGGACACTCTGAAATGTGCAGTTTTGTCACACAACATAATGCCACAGATGTCTGAAGTTTTGAGGGAGTATGCAATTGGCATGCTGACTGCAGGAATGTCCACCAGAGCTGTTGACAGAGAATCGAATGTTAATTTCTCTACATTGACATCAGCAAACCGCTCGCCCACATGACGCCATACACGTGGTCTGCGGTTGTGAGGCCAGTTGGACGGACTGTAAAATTCTCTAAAACAAAGATAAAATTGTTTTAGAGAATTGGAGGCCAACGTTGTTTTAGAGAACTTGACAGTCCGTCCAACCGGCCTCACAACCACAGACCACGTGTATGGCGTCATGTGGGCGAGTGGTTTGCTGATGTCAACATTGTGAACAGAGTGCCCTATGGTGGCGGTGGGGTTATTGTATGGGCAGGCATAAGCTACGGACAACGAACACAATTACATTTTATCGATGACACAGAGATACCGTCACGAGATCCTGAGGCCCATTGTCGTACCATTCATCCGGGGCCATCACCTCATGTTTCAGCACGATAATGCACGGCCCCATGTCACAAGGATCTGTACACAATTCCTCGAAGCTGAAAATGTCCCAGTTCTTCCATTGCCTGCATACTCACCAGACATGTCACCCATTGAGCATGTTTGGGATGCTCTGGATCGATGTGTACGACAGCGTGTTCCAGATCCCGCCAATATCCAGCAACTTTGCACAGCTATTAAAGAGGAGTGGGACAACATTCTGGTCACACCAGATACTGATTGGTTTTCTGATCCACATCCACGTGATTTCCTTATATGAGCTGTAACTCAGTAAAATCTTTGAAATTGTTGCATGTTGCGTTTATATTTTTGTTAATTATGGCTGAATTTCAGAGACATTTTTGTACATTTGAATGTCGCAGTAGTAGGACATACAGTAGTAGGACATTGATTCTGTCTGGTGCTTTAGTGTTTGAGCGAGTGAGAAAGAGAACTGCTGGTTTTCTGTGAATTTATTAATCACAAGGCTCATTTGAATTTCCCGAGGTGCAGGAAAATACTCAGCCACAACAGAGTGATCAAATTAAGATACTATATCTGTACTACACCTGTTTATACATACATTTTGTCAACGGGTGCTGAAGGTGGGTGTGGTGTATGAATCAGGCGCAGGACGCAGAGGCTCAGTCCAAAGGCTTTAGTGCAATATTCACAAAAGACATAAACACAATAAGCCCGAAGGCGAATACACGGCGCACACAGGCGACAAAACAAACGGCGCACTAACATGTGCAAAATAACCTCTCCAAAACACTGGAGGGAAAATAGTAGCTCCAACACGAAACAGAAGCGCAATCACACACAAAGACACACACAACCAACGAGAACTAAATAGGACACTAACGAGGACTAACAAGACACAGGTGTACAACATCAAGACAAAACCAAACGAACATGAAACATAGATCGGTGGCAGCTAGTACTCCGGGGACGACGACCGCCGAAGCCTGCCCGAACCAGGAGGAGGAGCAGCCTCGGCCGAAACCGTGACAGTACCCCCCCCTTGATGCGCGGCTCCAGCCGTGCGCCGACCCCGGCCTCGGGGACGACCAGGAGGATGCGGAGCAGGGCGCGCGGGATGGTCCCGTGGAACTCCGACAGGAGAGATGGGTCTAGGATGTCCCTCCGCGGCACCCAGCACCGCTCCTCCGGGCCGTACCCCTCCCACTCCACGAGATACTGGAGACCCCCATCCGGCGTCTGGAGTCCAAGATGGACCGAACGGTGTACGCCGGAGCCCCCTCGATGTCCAGTGGGGGCGGAGGAGTCTCTCCTATCTCATTGTCCTGGAGTGGACCAGCTACCACCGGCCTGAGAAGAGACACATGGAACGAGGGGTTAATATTCTTATACTCAACAGGTAGATGTAACCTATAACACACCTCGTTCAATCTTCTCAAGACTTTAAAGGGCCCCACAAACCGCCGACCCAGCTTCCGGCAGGGCAGGCGGAGGGGTAGGTTTCTGGTAGAGAGCCAGACTCGATCTCCGGGTGCGTACACCGGCCCCTCACTGCGGTGGAGATCGGCACTCGCCTTGTGACGAAGGACGGCCCGCTGCAGGTGGACGTGGGCAGCGTTCCACGTCTCTTCCGAGCGCCTCATCCAATCATCCACCGCAGGGGCCTCGATCTGGCTCTGCTGCCACGGTGCCAGAACCGGCTGGTAACCTAATACACATTGGAAGGGGGTTAGGTTGGTAGAGGAGTGGCGGAGAGAGTTCTGGGCCATCTCGGCCCAGGGAAGGTACCTTGACCACTCCTCAGGCCGGTCCTGGCAATACGACCTCAGAAACCTACCCACATCCTGGTTGACATGTTCTACCTGCCCGTTACTCTCCGGGTGGTACCCTGAGGTAAGGCTAACCGAGACCCCCAAACGCTCCATGAACGCTCTCCAAACACGGGAGGTAAACTGGGGGCCTCGATCAGACACTATATCCTCGGGCACCCCGTAATGCCGGAAGACGTGGGTAAATAGGGCCTCAGCGGTCTGTAGGGCAGTAGGAAGACCCGACATAGGGAGAAGACGACAGGCCTTAGAGAACCGGTCCACAACGACCAGGATGGTGGTATTCCCCTGAGAGAGGGGAAGGTCTGTCACAAAATCCACCGAGAGGTGGGACCATGGTCGTTGTGGAACGGGCAGGGGTTGTAACTTACCCCTGGGAAGATGTCGGGGCGCCTTACACTGGGCGCACACCGAGCAGGAGGAGACATAAACCCTCACATCCCTAGCCAAAGTAGGCCACCAGTATTTAGTGCTAAGGCAATGCACTGTCCGGCTAATACCCGGATGTCCAGAGGAGGGGGACGTGTGGGCCCAGTAAATGAGTCGATCCCGAATCTCGAGCGGAACGTACTTCCGACCCTCAGGACACTGTGGAGGGCTGGGGTCGGTACGCAACGCTCGCTCGATTTCGGCATCGACCTCCCATACCACCGGTGCCACAAGGCAAGACTCCGGTAGTATGGGAGTAGGCTCAACGGACCTCTCCTCCGTGTCATACCGCCGGGACAGCGCATCTGCCTTACCATTCTGGGACCCAGGGATGTACGTGATTTTAAATACGAACCTGGTGAGAAACATACTCCATCGAGCCTGGCGAGGGTTCAGTCTCCTCGCTGCCCGGATGTACTCCAGGTTCCGATGGTCAGTCAAAATGAGGAAAGGGTGTTGAGCCCCCTCAAGCCAATGCCTCCACACCTTAAGGGCTTGAACTACAGCTAACAGCTCCCTGTCCCCAACGTCATAGTTACGCTCCGCCGGGCTGAGCTTTTTAGAATAAAAGGCACAGGGGCGGAGTTTAGGTGGCGTGCCAGACCGTTGAGAGAGAACGGCCCCTATACCTGCCTCAGACGCGTCCACCTCAACCTGAAAGGGTAATGCGGGATCCGGATGCGCCAGCACCGGAGCCGACGTAAACAGGTCCTTCAGTCTCCCAAAGGCCCTGTCCGCATCAGCTGACCACTGCAGGCGCACCGACCCCCCTTTCAGAAGGGACGTGATGGGAGCTGCCACCTGTCCAAAA
Organism: Coregonus clupeaformis; assembly: GCF_020615455.1. Lineage (NCBI taxonomy): Eukaryota > Metazoa > Chordata > Actinopteri > Salmoniformes > Salmonidae > Coregonus > Coregonus clupeaformis. The sequence goes on along the minus strand of NC_059223.1, from coordinate 5,431,423 downwards.
CCCCCGGATAAACCTCCGGTAGTAATTCGCAAAGCCCAAGAACTGCTGCACCTCCTTTACAGTAGTTGGGGTTTGCCAATTACGCACAGCGGACACACGATCCACCTCCATTCTCATCCCTGACGCGGACAACCGATAACCCAAAAAGGAGACCGACTCCTGGAAAAACAGACATTTCTCTGCCTTGACATATAGGTCGTGCTCCAACAGCCTCCTCAATACACGACGCACCAGGGTTACATGCTCGGCTCGGGTAGACGAGTACACCAGAATATCATCAATGTACACGACCACCCCTTGTCCCTGCATATCCCGGAAAATGTCATCTACGAAGGATTGGAAGACTGATGGAGCATTCATCAACCCATATGGCATGACCAGATACTCGAAATGACCTGACGTGGTACTAAACGCTGTCTTCCATTCGTCGCCCTCCATTATGCGCACCAAGTTATACGCGCTCCTGAGATCCAATTTAAAAACCGCGCTCCATGCAATGACTCCGTCATGGTCGCAATCAGAGGGAGTGGATAACTGTATTTCACAGTAATCTGATTGAGACCACGGTAATCAATGCACGGGCGCAACCCTCCATCTTTCTTCTTCACAAAAAAGAAGCTTGAGGAGGCGGGAGAAGTGGAGGGCCGAATGTATCCCTGTCTCAAAGATTCGGCTATGTAAGTCTCCATAGCTTTTCTCTCCTCTTGAGACAAAGGATACACATGGCTCCGTGGGAGCGCTGCTCCTGCCTGGAGATCAATCGCACAATCCCCCTGTCTATGAGGAGGCAACTGTGTCGCCCTAGTTTTACTAAACACGAGAGCTAAATCCCCATATTCAGGCGGAATGTGCAGTGCGGGCACTTGGTTTGGACTTTCCACCGAAGTCGCCCCCACGGAAACACCCAGACATCGCCCCTCGCACTGAGCAGACCACCCATCGAGAGCCCTCTGTTGCCACGAAATAGCAGGGTTATGGGTGCTTAACCAGGGAATTCCCAGCACCACCGGGTACGCAGGAGAGTCGATCAGATACAGCTGTATAGTCTCTTCATGACCCCCCTGCGCACACATCCTAAGTGGCGCTGTGATCTCCCTAATCAGCCCCGACCCCAACGGGTGGCTATCTAAGGCATGAACGGGGAAAAGGGTTTTCAACAGGTAGGAGAGGGATCCCTAAATCTAAACAAAACTTCCGATCAACAAAATTCCCAGCTGCGCCTGAATCTACTAGCGCCTTATGCTGGGAATGAGGTGCAACCTGTGGAAAACAAACAGGTATACAAAAGTGCGCAACAGAAAGCTCTGGGTAAGTGGGACGTCTACTCACCTGGGAGGCCCCCCCAGTGCGTGGCCTGTTGTCTTCTCCCCGGAGAACCCTCCCCAGCACCTGGCCGCAGTGTGCCCTCCACGACCGCACTTGGTGCAGGAGACAGGCCCCCTCGGGCTCCTCCTCCTCCTTTCTCTAGCGCCGGCACCCCCGAGCTCCATAGGGCTCGGCTCGGAGGTGCCGGAGGGCGGAATGGAAGGACCCCCCTCGGGACGTCCACGGGTGGCCAGCAGGGTGTCCAGACGGATGGACATATCGACCAACTGGTCGAAGGTAAGATGGGTATCCCTGCAGGCCAACTCACGTTGAACGTCCTCCCGTAGGCTACATCGAAAATGGTTGATGAGGGCCCGTTCATTCCACCCTGCGTCCGCCGCTAGAGTCCGGAACTCTAAAGCAAACGCCTGTGCGCTCCTCCTCCCCTGTCTCAGGTGGACTAGACGCTCTCCCGCCGCTTTGCCCTCAGGTGGATGGTCGAACACGGCCTTGAAGCGACGGGAGAACTCGGCGTAGGAGATGGTGTGGGCGTCCATCTTCCTCCACTCGGCGTTAGCCCACTCCAACACCTTGCCCGTGAGACAGGAGATGAGGGCGGAAACGCTCTCGTGTCCCGAGGGCACCGGGTGTACAGTGGCCAGGTAGAGCTCCACCTGCAGGAGGAACCCCTGACACCCGGCAGCTGTTCCGTCATACGCCCTCGGGAGCGAGAGCCGAATCCCCCTGGGTTCCGAACCTGGGACTGGTGGACCGGCCGATGGGGTGGGCAGGGAAGGTGGAGGTGTGGGTACCCTGCTGGCCTCCCATCGGTGCAAGGTGTTGACTACGTCCAGTAGGCGGTCTCCAGTTGTCTTATCTGGTCATCTTGCCCACGGATATGCTCCTCGATCGACACAGGCGTCACTGCCAATCCTGCTGATTCCATTATGGTGTGTGATTCTGTCAACGGGTGCTGAAGGTGGGTGTGGTGTATGAATCAGGCGCAGGACGCAGAGGCTCAGTCCAAAGGCTTTAGTGCAATATTCACAAAAGACATAAGCACAATAAGCCCGAAGGCGAATACACGGCGCACACAGGCGACAAAACAAACGGCGCACTAACATGTGCAAAATAACCTCTCCAAAACACTGGAGGGAAAATAGTAGCTCCAACACGAAACAGAAGCGCAATCACACACAAAGACACACACAACCAACGAGAACTAAATAGGACACTAACGAGGACTAACAAGACACAGGTGTACAACATCAAGACAAAACCAAACGAACATGAAACATAGATCGGTGGCAGCTAGTACTCCGGGGACGACGACCGCCGAAGCCTGCCCGAACCAGGAGGAGGAGCAGCCTCGGCCGAAACCGTGACACATTTAGTATAGTAAGAACATACCACACATACTAGCCAAGCCATGCCAGGACCATACACACTTCTGTGTGTGATAATTATCTTATAATTTCACCTGTTTTCTGCATGTTACTAGTGGTTGGTAAGCAGTCATTCTCACACCCTGTGGTAGACAGACTCTGTTGGCTGGCTGGTTGATGGATGGGTTATAATGGATCTGGTAGTCACAGTGATGTTCCCTCCTTTCACATTCAGTGTTAAAAGGAGCCTCCAGGGCTGAGATGTCACCGTTGCTCCCTGACTGTGACTTGGGATGGGACTGCTGTTACTGGGCAGTCTGTCAGCCATGCAGCCATCTCCACAGCAACCCTCCCAAATCAATTTAGCATGAGACTGATTCAGCGGCTCAAGGTCATCCTGCAGCACATCCATCAGAATCAGGCTGGAGTCTGGACGACACGACAGCTGCTGACCAGGCCAGGGCACACTGTGACTGCACAGAGCAACAGCTCCAGGGGGCCAAATACTAAGAACACACACTCCCACACACTCTCCCTCTCTTTCTCCCTCTCCCTCTCCCTATCCCCCTCCTTCACACTCTCTTTCTAATCTCTCTCCCTCTCTCTCTCTCCCTTTCTCCCCCTCTCTCTCATCTCTCTTTCTCATCTCTCTCTCTCTCTTTCTCATATCTCTGTCGCTCACACACAAACTAACCCAAATAGGACCCACAGACAAATTAACACAAAAACAGAGCTATGAAGAATGAGGAACAAACACACGTGTACCCAGCTCTCTTATCGTCAGCCCCTTGATTCAATGTGACAAAGACAGCAAACAACAGTGTGCTTTATGTTTTACACAATACATGGTGTGACCCATTTCCTGCCTACTGCAGGGGTCTCGGCTGTTTTTCTGGCTGTAAGACAAAGCATCAGAGATCTGATTCTGAAACCCAGAGGCTGGTGTAAAATGAGAGCAAGCAGTCCACAGAACAGCAGAAACCCAATAGACATCAGTCTTATCCACAACGGCCCTGTCACTATGATATCCCAACCACAGGAGGCCGGTGGCACCTTAATTGGGTAGGATGGGCTCATAGTAATGGCTGGAACGGAATAAATTGAATGGTATTGAACACATCAAACACATGGTTTCCATGTGTTTGATACCATTCCATTCGCTCCATTCCAGCCATTATTATGAGCCGTCCTCCCCTCAGCAGCCTCCTATGATCCCAAGTGATATGCATGAAAGCGATAGATAGCAGACACATTAACTATTCCGTTTATTCTATTGAAACAGTTCATTGAGATCACAGGTGATACAAAACAGTAACATCTGTATAGAACAACAAATGAACTGTATCTGTCTCAGAGATGCGACCTAATACTGTATCTGGGCACAATGCCCTTTATCAGACAGTATTATTGTAACAGCCTCCTTCACAGCGTAACACCACCACAATATTATACATGAAGGGAAGTTGGATATGATTGGATGTGGGTCACAGAGACATGGAGGGGGAACGAATATCTGGGTCAAACTGGATCATAGAAGTTTAAGTCTCTGTGCATTCTGGCTCACCTATTAATAAACCACAGAAGGGATGGCACAGATTATCAATATTATACCAGTGTTCTTCCACACCCAACCCTACTCATTTACCAGGAGGTTTGTTGTTGTTGTTGTGTGCATGCATGGATGCGTATGTGTGTGATGTCGTGGCATCACCATATTTCACTATTCTAGATCCATTAACCCAATCCCATCATTCAACATCACTGCAATAGAATTAGAGTCAGAGGAATTAGGTCTTTGCATATTTCACATTAGATACATGATGAATCCTAAAATAGATATTTTCGCTCATCTGCCTGGCAGCGGTTTGAAATTACTCAAAATCCCTACCCCATTTCTGCTGGACTGGACACTTTTCAGAAGAGTGGTGTTTGAAAAGGGGGAAATCTCCCTTAACAGACAATAATACATATAGCCATCACAGACACATTTTGAGCACTGAGCCATGGAAACAGTGGAGCCCTGTAGATCTGCCAATGATTCACCAATCCAGACTATTACGGTGTGGAAAATAAAGCGTCTGACCATTCCCTTGAGGCTGCCATGGTGAAAACAAATGTGGTTAGTTTGTCTCCCGTTGAGGTGGAGGTGTGACAGTGCTCATATCCCGGAAGTCCAGACACCATCAGTCTAAAGAGGCTTAATGGGGTTAGGTATGAATGAGTCATTTCCTGTACTAATCTAGGCCCAAACCTGGCTGGGACTGTCTGTCCCTCTTGCCACAGTAACAGCACAGGAGAGGCAGCATGACACAACAGCTACAGGAAATGATTTTAACTCAAAGTAGGGGAAGAGCTAGGTCATGTCATAAATTGGAAGACTTCAATTCAGCACAATTGTAATCATTATAAGTGGGTTATCTAACAGTGGCAGGTATCGGCTCACCAAAACACTGCCACCAGGGAAGAACTTGCAGAATGAAAGTTGATGCCTTTTGATTCTATTAATTCAATAGAAGATTACGAGATCAAATCATTGACTGGCTGTGCCTCCCTCCAGCATGCCTGGCTTTACAAGAACAAGGAGATATTGAAGAAGAAGGAAATGCACTGTCCTCTTGAGTTTGGTTAGCCTCTGACTTTATTTCCATTCATATTGTGGATTATTCAGCCTCTGTGGATTTAGGCAAAGGAAGCTGCTTCACTCAAAGCTGTTGTGGAAACTGTCAGGAAGATATGACATGGTGAAAAGTGCATAAGTCTGTCAAAACTGACGTCCGCTACGCCATAATTGGCTGAGACTTTGAGGTGTCTGAGAGCACAGGCATTCTGTCCTTATCCAGGCTCTGCCAGAGGCTCCAGCCGGTGGGAAACTTCATACGGAGATCCTTCTGAGGGGGATCCGTGGAAAGCCGAATTAGACAACCGAACCCCGAAAGGGAGTGAGTGAATAATTGAGCTGCACTCATTCTGGATCAAACCAGTTTGGATTGCATGTGGCGGCCAGCCAGCTACACTTCTACAGAGTTCCTCAGGGGACCAGGTTTACTGTGATGCCATGCTAGAGACAGAGGGGGCGGAGCGGGGGACAGGTTTTGGTTATCATGATTATCCATGTGATTCAAGTGAGCTCTGAAGAACAGTTGATTACTCCAGGTACACAAAGCCTCTTTGAAAGGCTTTCACAGAGTGAATGACCTCCAATGCTAGTGCTCAAGGTCATACGACATTCAACATTGCATTAGCCCATTAGATACAACATGGCTTCTTGAACAGGACTACAGCATCTTTTAAATTCACTGTTATTAAAGTATGTGTGTATAGTCAGCTTTTTCCCAAATTCGACAACCACAGTCCTAAAACACTGTCAAGGACAGTAAGCAGCCCATGACTTCACTGCACTTTATCCCGCTAAGATAATTAGAGACTTTGGGAGGAGGGGCGGCCATTTAAAGAGAGCTCTCCCCATGTCATTTAACCCAGATCAGAGGAGTACCAGGGATAAACCTGCATGTATGGGCCATGGCTGCTGCACCTCCCAAACAAACAGACAGCCAGGGGATGAGGCCCGGCCCTGCATTATCCAGACCTCTGAGGTTTAGTGGGTCAGGAGGGCCAATAGCATGGCCCATTTCAGGGGGATTTGGCTACTTTGATCCCACTCTCACTGTCACGGCTGGCACACTGAGCCCACGGGATGAGACCGAACTGCAGCCTCTTAATCTGGTTAAGGCGGCTCTAATAACCCCTGCTTCTAGTGTATGTAATAACTCCTGCTCCCTCCTACTGTATCTGCCCTGACTTCTCAGCTGACGGGGAGATGGATGTCCATTCCCAACATACTGTACACTACAGGCCTGCATCTGAAACCCTGGGGTGACACAATACAAGGGTAATGTATAACCTGGGCCCTAGGGTACAGCTGGGTATAGGGAGAAGCAGGCTTGCCATAGGACACTACTGACCTTTGCGTATTGTATCCACAGCTGTGAATTGGGTATGGCATGTGTAAGCACATTTCCCACTTTGAGAAATCCCATTGCTTTTGCAATGTGTGGAGGAACGGATGCTTGGGGTGTTAGACCAGAACACAATAACCCTTCCTCATGTTTCTTCTGCCGACAGTGTTCTGGAGCCATTTTCCAGGCATCGTATTCACAGACACATTCATTCTCATCATGTCTGCCGCTTCGACTGATACTGTATTTCCTACATATTGGATTGGAGTTGTAAAACTAAGTTAATGGATCCATTTGCTGTAAATGGTGAACAGAGGGATCAATAGACTAAGGCGTAGAGAAAGTGATAGAATTAAAGGAATATGTCTAAAGCAATGAATGGGAATAAAGGCACTCATAAAGGACCTATTCTCTCCATCCTCCTCCTGTCTCACTCACTCCACCCCACAGCAGTTTGCCATGGCAATTAATAGATGCTATTAAGAAAGCTTGGCCACTAATTGCAAAGAAAATAGCTTTTCTTCCAAAAGGCACAGGGAGAATTCACCTGACATCTGCCACCACTTTCTGGCCACCTGCAATGCCTTTAATTATTTTATTTTTTCTACTGTGACAAGGGAACTGAAGCAGAACCATCTTGGTATTTTATCCCCAGCCTCCATATTCTACAATCTCACCACATCTCCTAATATGCATATAGATGGTCATACTTGGACCAAGTGAAAAAGCAACTAAAATTTGCAAATGCGGCAATTTCTGATCTTTTCATAATTCATTAAATATGGGGTTCTTTCTGATGGATAAGCAAAGGATCATGGGTACCATTTTACTTGTAGATCATGTGCACTGAACTGGAACAGACCGTTTCAATATTTTACTGACACAGGTGCTTATTTCTGAGGACATGATTTGCTAGGAGTAAACAATCATACTCATTAAGATGCAAAGGGTGCAATAGGATTGGCTCTTTGATGAAAAGATAAAAAGGAAATGCACTGAGTATACCAAACATTAGGAACCCCCCATTCTTGATACCATGGGAAACTGTTGAGCATGAAAAACCCAGCAGCGTTGCAGTTCTTGTCACAAACCGGTGCGCCTGGCACCTACTACCATACCCCGTTCAAAGGCACTTACATTTTTTGTCTTGCCCATTCACCCTCTGAATGGCACACAATCACAATCCATGTCTCAATTATCTCAATACTTAAAATACTCCTTCTTTAACTTGTCTCGTCTCCTTCATTGAAGTGGATTTAACAAGTGACATCAATAAGGGATCATAGCTTTCACCTGGATTCACCTGGTCAGTCTTTGTCATGGAAAGAGCAGGTGTTCTTAATGTTTTGTATACTCAGTGTACATTATTGAATACATTCTGATGTTCAGATAATTACAAAGAGAACAATGAAAGTGGCCATAGATCTCCCTATAAAATATGAAGACACCGAAATAAGGTTTGGAAAGACGACGTGCCTCAACTTTTGTCTGTGAAGAGGCTTCATAATAGGTGTTGCTAAAATGTATATTTGCATAGCATTACATACTGTGGGCAAACACATTGTAATTACAGTGTAGGTATGATATGATTGGTGTGATTGCATATTGAAGTTTGGGTGATGTACGTTGACATTTACATGCATTCGATTTCCAAAGAAACTCAAACTGATTGTGTTAAAACCTTCCCTCACAGCACACAGGCTAGATCTGGAGAGGGAGCTGGAACGCTGTGAAAAAGTACATAAACAATCCCCAGACAGCACCTCCTGGAGTCAACTTAAAGCAGCCAAAGCCAAACTGAATTTGGACTATACTCGGGAGATTTAAAAAAAAGTTTTCTTTACTAAACAGAAATACCATGAGTATAGCAATAGGCCTAGTAGATTGCTTGCTTATCAATTAAAAAAAGAGCAGTCAGAGCGTACAATTATGGCTATCCGAACAGCAGAGGATGAGGTCACATATGATCCAAAAAAGATCAATTTAACTTTTCATGATTTTTACTGCAAACTATATACCTCTGAGAGAAAACACACGGAGGCAGAACTCCACTCCTTCCTAGAGGGAATCTCGCTACCTAAACTATCAGAGACCGACCAAGAAGATCTCAACTCCCCCTTCACTCCTGAGGAGATCCTGGAGGCAATTACCTCCATGCCACCTAACAAGTCCCCAGGCCCAGATGGATTCCCCAGAGAGTTCTACAAAGCTTTTTGGCCCCAGCTTAGCCCTATTTTCATGCCAATGCTGGAGGATTTTTGCAAAAACGGAGTTCTCCCAGACTCAATGCACACAGCTCGCATTACAGTGTTGCTCAAAAAAGACAAGGATCCCCTATCCTGCTCCTCCTTCCGGCCCATAAGCTTGTTGGATTTCGACTACAAAATAATCACCAAATTGCTCGCCAAAAGACTAAACACTCTTCTTCCTAAAATAATAAAAGCGGACCAGACGGGATTTATTAGAGACAGATACTCTTCTGATAACATTCGCCGTCTTTTTGATATTATTGATCAAGTAAACGCACAGAAGCCCCCTGTCCTGCTGGCTTCACTGGATGCTGAGAAGGCGTTCGACAGGATGGAGTGGAGCTTTCTGTTCTCAGTCTTAGAGAAGTTCAACATGGGCCCAAACTTTATTAAATGGATCAAATCACTATACTCTCATCCAAATGCCATGGTGACTACTAACGGACTGAACTCTGACAGATTCCCTTTGGGACGGGGCACAAGACAAGGGTGCTCGCTGTCCCCCCCTGCTCTACTTGTTGGGGGCGGAGCCTCTGGCAGAATTGATAAGGAGCAATCCAAGTATTATGGGTGTTCCTGCAGGCGGCCTGCAGCACAAGATTTCGCTTTACGCGGATGATGTCTTGCTCTACATATCCAACCCTGAGAAATCCCTTCCTCCCATCTTAGATACAATTGCTCAGTATGGCACGTTTTCAGGTTATAAGATTAATTTTAACAAATCCACTGTCTGCCCTCTCAATATTATACTCACCAGTTCTATGAAGACACTATGCCCATTCCAATGGAAGACACAGGGGTTTCAATACCTTGGGATATTCATAACACCAGATCTGAACAGGCTTTTCAAAGAGAATTATCTTCCACTCCTGGATCAAATCAAGAACAACCTCCAAACCTGGATCTCCCTCCCAATTAGCTTAGTAGGAAGAATTAATGTAATCCGTATGAACATCCTCCCTAGACTGAACTATTTATTTCAGATGCTCCCATGCTATCTCCCAGCTTCCTTTTTCAAAACAATTAACCAAAGCATCACCAAATTTATATGGGGCAATAAAAACCTAGGATCAAGCTTTCCACTCTATCGAAACCTGAATCTAAGGGTGGTCTTGCCCTTCCCTCCCTTCAATTGTACTACTGGTCTGCCCAAATCCGCAACATGCTAACATGGATCACAAACAGACAAGAGTCAACGTGGAGCCAGATAGAAGCCCAATCTTGTGGTTCATTGCCACTAAGCTCAACTATATTCATTGATAACTTTAGTGAAGTGGGCAACATAGCCAAAACATTTGTGATTTACAGTACCCTACGAGCGTGGAGGGACTGTAAGAAATACTTGGGCATCTCCTCCCAAATATGTTCTCACTCGCCTATAGTAGGCAACCCAGACTTGCCAAAAGCCCTGAGAGATGCCAACTTTAATCTTTGGCATACTCTAGGAATCAGGACCTTTTCAGACCTATTTCATCAGAAGACCACTACACTGAAATCCTTTCAAGAGCTCTGCAATGAATTCAATGTGCCAAGATCCCATTTTTTTAAATATCTACAAATTAGACATGTCATCTCCTCATTTACTTCCAAGAGGAGGTTTAGAACTCAGTTGAATGAAGTTGAAACCCTTCTTGTCACAGCACAATCCATTAAAGGCAAAATATCCTATATCTATAGACTCCTTTCTGAGAAAGGAGGATCCTCCTTTACTCCTTTGAAAATAATATGGGAAAAGGACCTTGGTCTGACTATCAGTGACGAGTTATGGGCGGAGGTTTGCGACAGGGTATACTGCTCCTCTACTAATGTAAAAATGAAAGAATCTAATTACAAATGTTTGTACAAATTTTATTACACTCCCCTGAGACTCCATAAAATGAAAACAGACATTTCTCCTAATTGTAATAGATGTACCTCTGAAAGTGGAACCTATATGCATGTATTTTGGAGCTGCAGAGAGATTGCCAGATTTTGGCAATCTATACATACTGCTGCACAGAAAATACTAGATGTACAGTTTGATATGACCCCGTGTCTCTATCTTCTTAATGCCCAGCAGGACTTTGTTCTTGATCCTGACAGAGAAAATTTGCTCATGACCATTACATACTTTGCTAAGAAATGTATTCTTCTATTGTGGGCCTCTAATACTTCTCCTACATTTAAAATGTGGATTGACCAGATTGTTGACTTTCTCCCCTTGAAAAGCTCACTTATGACCTCCACAAGAGACAGCCCAAGTTTGATAGACTCTGGTCTCCACTACTCAACTATATTTCAAATTGGACAGAGTGAATGGGGGAATCAGGGAGATGGGCAGATGCGTGTTGTGTAAGGTGCTGTAAAACCTAAAAACTAATTATTGGCTCGTCATCTCAGCTAAGGCTGGAAATAGCTAATAAGAACCTTGATAGTGCTGCTGCAAGTTCTATAATTTAAATTTTGTTATAATTATTATTTGTGTGTGTATGTATGTATGTATGTATGTATGTATATATATGTATGTATATATATATATATACATATATAAAACATTTTTTTATTATTATTATTATTATTATTTTTTTTATTTTTTATTCACATCTGTGAATGTGGAATGTGTTTGGTTGGTTGATTGAAAACTTAATAAAACTTTAAATTGAAAAAAAAAAAAACCTTCCCTCACCATAGAATCATAATCCCAGTTTGCACATCTCTGAAATTGTGCAAGCTGCAAACAGGTATTCACACACAAACAAATGACTAGAGAACACAGATGACTAGAGAACAGACTAGAGAACACAGAGAACACAGATGACAAGTGTGGATCTGGCGTTTTCCTGGCGGAGAGGAGCGGCGGTTGTTGTGGATGTTGAGGAACAGTACATTACAGTGGTGATAGATGTGGTCTGGTGAGTGCAGCCACAGCGTAGAGCCTGTCTGTTCCTGTCTGTCCCTACTCTGACAGACACCCAGCAGGAGCAGGGCCACAGCAGGACCACTCCAGGGGATCCAGAGCCACCGTCACAGTCCCTAGGTCTGCGTTGGCAACGGTGAGGAGAAGGTCAAATCAGGAGAGGGGCATGGTGACAAAGTGGCAACATTAGTCAGCCACTTGTTGCTCTTTACATTATTTAGTTACCTACTCAGCAGATGCCCTGATCCACCGGGAGATGGATGGATTTACATATCATTCGCTTCTACAGCTGGATATTTAGACAAACAATTTGGACTAAGTGTCCTTCTCAAGGATAGAGCGCCGACGTCCCATCTGTAGCCTTTGTCCTTCAGCGAGCTATCCTTCACCGAAGCCCCGTTCTCAATCAGAATGATGAAATAAAATACCAACTTAATACAGTATCGCTGCCACACTAGTATGGGGGGAAGATATTTATTGGAAGTTAATTACTATGACAAAGAATAAACAGACCAAAGTGAAGAGGATAGTGCTAAATCCATGAAATCCACTCCACTATTTGATTTGACATGGGAGCACAGAGTCAGTGCCTCCATTTGAGAGCTGAAGCAGATACCTGCACTGTGACTAATGCAAGGTTAACAGGAGATTCAGGATGCAGGCGGTTATCTATTCACTGCTAACAATGAAAATAGTATGCTTGGGCATACAGTATGAAGCAGGTAATATCTGAATAAATAAATTATACAATTAATTCACATATATTTTATCAAGATGAGAGGATTCATCCATTGAATGTATTTAAATGTAAATGTATATCAAATTCTAATATTAACACATGTGCATTATATTATAGGTCCTCAAAAGGAAAGGCATTAAGAAATAAAGATCGCTTAGATAATATCTGCTATCATGACATTCAGATTACAAACATATTTTTAAGATTGTGGCAAATGTATTTCTCGAAGACCTTCTCAGTGATCTGTTTGTGGAATGAGAAGTTTTACACCTATCACTGAGGTAATGAGATAGTAGCAACACACTTGGCCAGCCACATGTTGTGGGGTGATCCCCAACAACATATCAAAGAAAGTCCTCAGCTACAGTGTCAACATAGAGGACTGTACTGGGCATAGGGGCATGTCCATAGAGGAACCTAAAAAGATCCTGCCTTTCCATTCTCTTTATCTATTTATTTTCTCTATTCATTTTTTACAGCTTGGCCGAGAGCGGGGAGTCCGTCCACCGAAAGTCATTCCGTAGCCTAGGGCACTGGTGACATTTCAGGTGTGAGGGGGATGAGCTGTGAATGATAGATTAGAGGGAGAGCTGGGATTGGTGAGTATTACTTTGAGAGGAGCTATGATTGTCAGAGCAGCCAGCGAGGCTGTATAGGTTCAACCACTTCCATCACTGGGAAAACTCCCATTACAGCTTCGTTTATTAGCACCAACACAAAAGTCTGTGTGCAGTCTAAACATGCTAAATACTTTGAAGAAAATTTAAACATTTCCTCTCATCTTGATATTACTTTATTCAGATTTCAATGGATATGTATGTAGAATACGGATGCCATAAAATCCCACAAGGGCCAGCTTTAACAGGTACAATTTCCTCCCTGATCCCAGCCCACCCAAATAGTCAGTCAGGAGATAGATATTGTGGCTGGTTGAGAAGCCCTCTGTGGCTCGTTAGAGCTCTTCTGGAGAGTGCCAGGGACCACATGACGTACCGAGGTTCCACTGACTGACTGCAGACGTTTGTGGGCACAATTTTCTCTCTCTGCAAACAGTTTAGTGAAAGGTCAGGCTGCATTAGTGGCGGGTGTAAACACACCGTGGCCGAGGGGACAAGCTGTTCACTGGAAAGGTACTTATAAAGGACCGAGGCTACCTAGCAGGCAATAGATCATATTTCAGAGATGGAGGTGTTATATAAAAGGCAAGATGGCAGCTTTTTAACACAATAAGGCAACACGTGGTCACTACTGACGTACAAACCATGTGTCTGGCAATGAAAAAAAAGACCCTGATTAAAAATCAACCAGGCAGGGAGGTTTTTTCACTGGCAGTTTGTGCCTCCAAGCCATGTATTAGGACTGGAACATCACATTTTGAGGATGGCTGACAACCCGCGTTTGTAATATTAATTTATTTATCTGTTTATTTTTTAGCAGGAACCGGCATTTTGAGTCATTTTGACACCATGGGATGTGTATTCCCATAACGCTGTACGTACAGTGATAAAATGAAGTCCAACACTACTAACACTAACGGCTACCACTTTAGAAAGTCACTATAGATTTAAGACACCTGAGGTCGTTATTTAAGTGGTTCAGTTCTCTGGACATTGGCTCTGGTGTCTGCATTTCTCTCAGGTAAATTGATGATCTGAAGACGAGTGCCAGAGGCAGCTTACAACTACACTATTTAATCAACTAAAGACAGAAACAAATGTTCTCAATCACATCCCAGACATATGTTGCCATGGTTATTATTGGTTTCTCTAAAGAGGCAGAGTTACATGTTCTTAGTCATTATACATCTAGTATACACCATGACAAGAACCATTAAGACAATTCAAATAGAAATGTGCAGTAAACATGCAAGGATGTGTCCCTTACCTGAGCAGATTAATTTCATCAACATGTACTCCCTTCCACAGTCCTTCTTATAGTAACATTTCAGCCGGTTAATGAGGCAGGTGCCGAACTTGAGCTCCTCTCTTCTGCACAGAAGGGCGATGTCCTCATCTGCAAGGGCAGGCAGAAGGGAGAGAGATTGTGAGGGGGGAGAGGGAGACAGAGAGATAGAGAGAGAGAGAGAGAGAGAGAAAGAGAGAGAGAGAGAGAGAGAGAGAGAGAGAGAGAGAGAGAGAGAGAGAGAGAGAGAGAGAGAGAGAGAGTGATGTGAGTGACAGGCTCTCTGTTGTTTATAAAGCCTGAGGTACATGCATGTGTGTGCGCGTGTGTATTTGTGTGTGGTGTGCAGCCAATGGGCCACCCACGCTGCCCCGTGTTCATTAGTCTTTCCGGTACATGACCCCAGGGTCTGAGAGTCCCGATCAATACCAGGACCCCTCTACATACAATATTAAAGGGATACTTCAGGATTTTGGCAATGAATCTATCTACTTCCCCAGAGTCAGATGAACTCGTGGATACAATTTTTATGTCTCTGCGTGCAGTTTGTGTCACACCCTGGCTCTGGGACTCATTATGTTGAGCCAGGGTGTGTTCATTCTATGTGTTCTGTTTCTATGTTGGGTGTTCTAGGTTGTTTATTTCTATGTTTGACTGAGTGACTCCCAATCAGAGGCAACGAGTGTCAGCTGTGTGCTGGTTGTCTCTGATTGGGAGCCATATTTAACTGTCTGTGTTTCACTTTGTGTTTGTGGGTTTTTGTTCCGTGTTCGGTCATTGTCACCGTGGACTTCACGAGTCGTTTCTTGTTTTGTAATTTGGATACTTTAACTAATTAAAGTCATGTTTGTTTCTCACGCTGCGCCTTGGTCTACTCCTTACTACGACGATCGTGACAGTTTGAAGGAAGTTGCTAACTAGCGCTAGGGCAATTGCTAACTAGCGTTAGTGCAATGACTAGAAGTCTATGGGTATCTAGCAGATACCCATAGACTTCAAGTCATTGCGCTAATGCTAGTTAGCATTGGCTCACGAAACTACCTCTAACTTTCTTCATACTAGACACAGAGGCATAAAAATGGTATACACGAGTTCATCTGACTCTGGGGAAGTAGATAAATGGCCTCATTGCCAAAATCCTGAAGTATTCCGTTAAGGCATTCGGAGACTGGATTTGTAACTAGGTGGAAATTATGAACACTGAAATCTGCTTCAGATTGGTTATCTTGAAATATATATGTTTCATTTTCTTGTTTAGAAGAAATCAATATGTAAATGAGTCAAGCACTGTATTATACATATGCTATTACTTTGTGTATTGTGCATGTGTGTTTATATTCAAATGAGGTGAGTCATATATGATGACATTTACTCTGTGCACACTGTATGAAGGATGACTGTACTGCCTGCCATCACAAAGCCCTGCCATTGTGAATGAGGTTTCAAGTCCTGTTTAAAGCAGAGTATCTAATGTCACGCTAACCAAAGTTGCATAGTGCTCTTACATAATGCTGCATCTTCCAGGCAGCAGCTAAAATCTCTTAGATTCTAGTACACTCCGTTCATGGACCATGAGTCTTGTATTATACAGTAGACACACCATACATTCATATACCCACATCCATGTATGATATAACCTGTGCATTCCTTGTATAAGAAGCCAGGGTTAAGTACAGTACTGAGCATGTAAAACACAGAGAAAACTCACAGGCTTTGGAGTAGTTCCTGACAACTTCAATTGCGTTTGAGGTGCCACAGACAAGGGGAGTGTGCAGTGCTAGAGCTGGAGAGGTACAGGGCAGGAGTGAAACAGAGAGAGAGAGGAAGCATTAATCTCATTTTGTATTCCTGTCAACTTTGTTTTATGGTGACTGGGGTGTTATTCCCTCTTGGCGGACTCTGACATCACATCATGCCTCTTTGGCATTTCTGCCCAGGCCCGATGAGGCTAATGCAGGGATTGGACAAGCCATGGCTTGGCTTGGTATTTCAAGTCCAAGGGAGAATGTGGGACTAAGCCAGACAGTAACAACATATGCATAGTGGCTTTGGTCAACAGGCTGCCATGACCATTATCGTCTGAGGCAAAACTACAGCAGAGCTGACTACAGATCAGATATTCAGACAGTCTTGCCAGTTATCTCACAACATCAACGCCCAAACTTTATGGTGATGTGACAGTATTATTGACAAGCTAAAAAGTGAAGATCAAGATAAGACTTTGTTATCCCCCACAGAAAAATCTATAGTTCTTTATTCATTCATTTTGCTCTGTGAGCTCTGTCGTTTCTGTATTTATCAAAGGCAGAAATGAAGTTGATTAGTTGTGTAACCAACCTGATATCAGACAGTTTCTGGATACCCAGATCAATATGTTGAAAAAGAACCCAAAAAGGAGGATGGGAATGTAATAACTTCTCATGAACATTATGTAACATAGTCAGTGGGTTAGCATCGTCCTCTACAGCTACTAATAGAGCACTAGGATAGATACTTAGATTTTATATGAAACCAGATGGGTCTCTAAACTGGCTGTCCTACTGTACAGTAATGTGGACATTTCAAATGCAGATAGTCCCTTTAAATGGGACAAATATAGTTCCATGCAGAGCTCTGTTTCCACGTACTAGACCATATAGATTCTGGGGATGTTTGGAATATAAATGCAATGCTCTCTAGCTAGATTCTACAGACTCCTCAGGGGCAGGTGCATAGCACTTGGTGCCTGTATACACTATGCTCATCAATCTTGGGCTAGCCCTATGTGACAGCCCAATTTAGCCTATTTTGGGTCAGTCATCAATTCATGGCCTTCCTTGGACAAGAACCAAACTCATAACGTAATAATGAGAAATATTAATGACTTCAATTAATTTTTTGGAAACATTCTATGAAAGACCAAGCATGGTGCATGGATGCCATGATCTCAATGGTGAAAACATCTTTAAAGGTGTACCCACAACACAACATAACTTAAAAAAAGCAACTGCTCAACCTGGAATAGTTTTACGCAGATCACAGGTCGCAAATTCAACAGCTTATCGGACAAGAGAAAAGAGTGATAGAGTACGTACCCACGGACCAGTATAAAAATATCCCCGTGCGATGCAGGTGCCTTCCTGTCCTTCGATTTCGGATAGCCTACCTACTCAATGCCAGCAGAAATATTACTTGTTTAATTCGAAGAAAACATCGTGGTTAAAAGGGATACGATATCTTACGGTGCAACATAATATCTGGTGCGAAAACCCTCAGAACAAACCCTCAACCCTCAAAAACGCGTGCCGTCGACCGGAGACATTGCCCACCTGGCCAACATAGCAAGTATATCACTAATTAAACTTCCGTTAGCACAGTAGATACTAGATGAAACTAGTTTTTCTAATATCCCCGGTGTAAACATCGAGCATATAAACCAAATGCCATCAAAAGCCGTCAAATCAAACACTATGCAGCAAGAAGCATCTTCTATGTCCCGCCGTTGCTGCGAACGTGGTTGGTCGTTTGCAGCGCTCAGTTATCCAACATACAGTATTATAACGCCATGATATTTAATTTAGATGACAGGCGGGCAGCGGCAGTCATGTGCCAACACTGGCGTTTGTTTACAAATGACATAATTGTAGTTGGACGGATGGATACTACCGGGCAAATACATTATGAATGTCCCAGGATGTAAGAGCACCACAATTGTCTGTTGTCAAGTTTACAGTATTTTATTTTTTTATTTTCGTTTTCTGAAGCAGACGAAGGCTGTTATGTTGTGAACTGTCTTCTGACATCCACACATTTCGACTGTTATCCACTTTATTCACTGTTTATGCATTTATTACTACATAGGAGGATATTGAAAAAGGGAAGATTGGAGTCAATACCATTTCAGTTCAATCAATTAAGGAAATTCCAATTCAAGAATGTAATAATTTTCATTGAATACAATGGACATTTTTCATTTTTAGCTGAAATAATAACTTGCGAAAAGACACTAGGCCTACACTGAGTATACAAAACATCAATAGCATCTGCTCTTTCCATGACATAGACTGACCAAGTGAATCCAGGTTAAATTAATGTCACTCATTAAATCCACTTTAATCAGTGTAGATGAAGGTGAGGAGACAAGTTAAAGAAGGATTTTTAAGCCTTGAGACAATTGAGAACATGGATTGTGTATGTGTGCCATTCAGAGGGTGAATGGGCAAGACAAAAAATATTAGGAAGGTGTTCCATTTCTGAATGAAATACAATTCATGAAGTTGATGTGGGGTATTACAAATATTCCATGATAGGTGTGTTGGCCACCCCTACTGGTGATATAATGCATTGCCAAAAAGGCTTGCTGGTGGTGTTCTATATTATGATACATTCTTCCCATTATGTCTGTCTGCTGAAGGAAATTGTAATTCTGTGTACATCATAAGGACATTGTATCCATAACCATAAATTTGATAGCATTTGGATTTGTAAATGAATACACTGTAAACCCAAAGGCATTTTTAACTCAAATATTTATAGTAAGCAGAACTCAGTCAATTAAAATGTGGTATTGACTCAAAAGTAAATGAGAATCAAATCAAATCAAATCAAATTGTATTTGTCACATGTGCCGAATACAACAGGTGTAGACCTTACATTGAAATGCTTACTTACAAGCCCTTAACCAACAATGCAGTTTTAAGAAAAAAAAAGTGTTAAGAAAGTATTTACTAAATAAACTGAAGTAAACAATAAATACAAATAAATAATGAAGAAAAATAGAAAAATAACTAATAATTAAAGAGCAACAATAGAATAACAGTAACGAGGCTATATACAGGGGGTACCGGTACAGAGTCAATGTGCGGGGGCACAGGTTAGTCGAGGTAAATCAAATCGAATAAAATTGTATTGGTCACACACGTGTTTAGCATATGTTATTGCGGGTGTAGCGAAAAACTTGTGCTTCTAGCTCCGACTGCAGTAATATCTAACAATTTGACAACATATACCCAATACACACAAATCTAAGTAAGGAATGAATTAAGAATATATACACTACCGTTCAAAAGTTTGGGGTCACTTAGAAATGTCCTTGTTTTCCATGAAAACATACATGAAATGAGTTTGAATAGGAAATATAGCAAAATGAATAGGAAATGTAGTCATTGACAAGGTTAGAAATAATTATTTTTAATTGAAATAATTATTTTGTCCTTCAAACTTTGCTTTCGTCAAAGAATCCTCCATTTGCAGCAATTACAGCCCTTTGGCATTCTAGTTGTCAATTTGTTGAGGTAATCTGAAGAGATTTCACCCCATGCTTCCTGAAGCACCTCCCACAAGTTGGATTGGTTTGATGGGCACTTCTTACGTACCATACAGTCAAGCTGCTCCCACAACAGCTCAATAGGGTTGATATTTACATTTTTGTAATTTAGCAGACGCTCTTATCCAGAGCGACTTACAGTTAGTGCATACATTATTTTTTTTATTTTTTCATACTGGCCCCCTGTGGGAATCGAACCCACAAACGCCATGCTCTACCAACTGAGCTACATCCCTGCCGGCCATTCCCTCCCCTACCCTGGGCCAATTGTGCACCGCCCCATTGGTCTTCCGGTCGCGGCCGGCTACGACAGTGCCTGGATTCGAACCAGGATCTCTAGTGGCACAGCTAGCACGCGATGCAGTGCCTTAGACCACTGCGCCACTCGGGTGACTGTGCTGGCCACTCCATTATAGACAGAATACCAGCTGACTGCTTCTTCCCTAAATAGTTATTGCATAGTTTGGAGCTGTGCTTTGGGTCATTGTCCTGTTGTAGGAGGAAATTGGCTCCAATCAAGCACCGTCCACAGGGTATGGCATGGCATTGCAAAATGGAGTGATAGCCTTCCTTCTTCAAGATCCCTTTTACCCTGTACAAATCCCCCACTTTACCACCACCAAAGCACCCCCAGACCATAACATTGCCTCCACCATGCTTGACAGATGACATCAAGCACTCCTCCAGCATATTTTCATTTGGTCTGCGTCTCACAAATGTTCTTTGTGATCCGAACACCTCAAACTTCGATTCGTCTGTCCATAAATTTTTTTCCAATCTTCCTCTGTCCAGTGTCTGTGTTCTTTTGCCCATCTTAATCTTTTATTTTTATTGGCCAGTCTGAGATATGGCTTTTTCTTTGCAACTCTGCCTAGAAGGTCAGCATCCCGGAGTCGCCTCTTCACTGTTGATGTTGAGACTGTTGTTTTGCGGGTACTATTTAATGAAGCTGCCAGTTGAGGACCTGTGAGGCGTCTGTTTCTCAAACTAGACACTCTAATGTATTTGTCTTCTTGCTCAGTTGTGCACCGGGGCCTCCCACTCATCTTTCTATTCTGGTTAGAGCCAGTTTGCACTGTTCTGTGAAGGGAGTAGTACACAGCGTTGTACGAGATCTTCAGTTTCTTGGCAATTTCTCGCATGGAATAGCCTTAATTTCTCAGAACAAGAAAAGACTGATGAGTTTCAGAAGAAAGTTCTTTGTTTCTGGTCATTTTGAGCCTGTAATCGAACCCACAATTGCTGATGCTCCAGATACTCAACTAGTCTCAAGAAGGCCAGTTTTATTGTTTCTTTAATCAGCACAACAGTTTTCAGCTGTGCTAACATAATTGCAAAAGGGTTTTCTAATGATCAATTAGCCTTTTAAAATGATAAACTTGGATTAGCAAACACAACGTGCCATTGGAACACAGGATTGATGGTTGCTGATAATGGGCCTCTGTACGCCTATGTAGATATTCCATAAAAAATCAGCCGTTTCCAGCTACAATAACTAAATTACTAAAATGTAAATAATGACTAGAGGATGGCATATAGCCTGAACAGATGAAGGAACCAATAGGATGCTCGAGGGCAGGCGTTCCTGCAGATGCAGTCATGCCCACATGCAGGAACGCCCCAAATTGTGGGCTGCAGTTGCCCACTATTGGTCATCCCTCACAGCATTGTATCCGCAACAAGTCAATTTGATAGAAACACATATTTG
The DNA here is from genome assembly GCF_020615455.1 of Coregonus clupeaformis. Taxonomy (NCBI): domain Eukaryota; kingdom Metazoa; phylum Chordata; class Actinopteri; order Salmoniformes; family Salmonidae; genus Coregonus; species Coregonus clupeaformis. The sequence goes on along the minus strand of NC_059223.1, from coordinate 5,409,978 downwards.
GTGGGAAAATGTGCATATTGTTTTTATGCAGATTTTTGAATATTCACATGAAAATCATACATAAATAATGATTACTGCAGTCACTGATTTATGCAGAAAGTAATTACTTGTAATGTAACAACATTTATCCATAACAGAGTACTTACCGGCGTCACTGACGTGATAGTCTATAGGACTAACGATGAAGTAGTCTAATGTTGCGTGCACCCCCTAAAAAGCGCGCCAATACCGGAGATGGCAAACATCAAACACAGGTTGGCAATGAAATGTAACTTTTAGATGATACAATAAATAGTTTCAATGTTCCAATAAGTCGTTTTTTGTGTAGATGTTGTAATGTTACTAGTAGCACACACAATAATATGCGTGCACTTTGTGAGCGCTACAAATGTGTTGAAGAGTTTCATGTTTGGGTGGTGGAGTCTAGTGCCAGTGGTTCCCAACCTTTTTCGGTTACTGTAGCCTACCACCAACTGAATTTTGCTCTACCGAGAGTACCCACTTGTTGTAGCCCCTCATGTGCATTTTACTAGGAGGGCTAAGCCTATTGTCTCAAGAGTCTTCTCAGGTACCCCCTGTGGATAGGCCAAGTACCCCCAGGGGTCCTAGTACCCCAGGTTGGGAACCACTAGTCTATTCTAGGACTTCGATGTGGCAATAGGCTACTGCAGCACAACATCGTTAAACATCGCCATTATAGCAACATACAGTGCATTCGGAAATTATTCAGACCCCTTGATTTTTCCACATTTTGTTACATTACAGCCTTATTATAAAATTGATTGAATAATTTGTTCCCCTCATCAATCTACACACAATACCCCATAATGCCAAATGTATTAAAACTAAGAAACAGAAATACCTTATTTACATAAGTATTCAGACCTTTGTTACGAGACTCCAATTTGAGCTCAGGTGCATCCTGTTTCCATTGATCATCCTTGAGATGTTTCTACAACTTGATTGGAGTCCACCTGTGGTAAATTCAATTGATTGGACATAATCTGGAAAGGCACACACCTGTCTATATAAGGTCCCACAGATGACAGTGCATGTTAGAGCAAAAACCAAGCCATGAGGTCGAAGGAATTGTCCGTAGAGCTCCGAGACAGGATTGTGTCGAGGCACAGATCTAGGGAATGGTACCCAAAAAATCCTGCAGCATTGAAGGTCTCCATGAACACAGTGGCCTCCATCATTCTTAAATCAAAGAAGTTTGGAACCACCAAAACTCTTCCTAGAGCTTGCCAAACTGAGCAATCAGGGGAGATAGGCCTTGGTCAGGGAGGTAATCAAGAAACCAATGGTCACTCTGACAGAGCTCCAGAGTTCCTCTGTGGAGATGGGAGAACCTTCCAGAAGGACAACCATCTCTGCAGCACCACCAATCAGGCCTTTATGGTAGAGTGGCCAGACGGAAGCCACTCCTCAGTAAAAGGCACATGACAGTCCACTTGGAGTTTGCCAAAAGGCACCTAAAGGACTCTCAGACCATGAGAAACAAGATTCTCTGGTCTGATGAAACCAAGATTGAACTATTTAGCCTGAATGCCAAGCATTACGTCTGGAGGAAACCTGGCACCATCCCTAAGGTGAAGCATGGTGGTGGCAGCATTATGCTGTGGGGATGTTTGTCAGCGGCAGGGACTGGGAGACTAGTCAGGATCGAGGGAAAGATGAACAGAGCAAAGTACAGAGAGATCCTTGATGAAAACCTGCTCCAGAGCGCTCAGGACCTCAAACTGAGGCGAAGGTTCACCTTCCAACAAGACAACGACTCTAAGCACACAGCCAAGACAATGCAGGAGTGGCTTCGGGACAAGTCTCTGAATGTCCTTGAGTGGCCCAGCCAGAGCCCGGACTTGAACCCAATCAAACGTCTCTGGAGAGACCTGAAAATAGCTGTGCAGCGACACTCCCCATCCAACCTGACAGAGCTTGAGAGGATCTGCAGAGAAGAATGGGAGAAACTCCCCAAATGCAGGTGTGCCAAGCTTGTAGCGTCATACCCAAGAAGACTTGAGGCTGTAATCGCTGCCAAAAGTGCTTCAACAAAGTACTGAGTAAAGGGTCTGAATACTGTAAATGTAATATATATATATTTTTATTTTGTTCAAAAATGTCTAAAAACCTGTTTTTGCTTTGTCATTATGGGGTATTGTGTGTAGATTGATGAGGGAAAAAAACAACTTAATCAATTTTAGAATAAGGCTGTAATGTAACAACATTTGGAAAAAGTCAAGGGGTCTGATTACTTTCCGAATGCACTGTATAATATTGTTTGTACTGCTGTTTGCTGCCTTAAAGGAAAATTCCATCCAAATCATAATATGCTACATTTATTTATGTATTTTGAAAGTTATATATCTTGAACACTTGATTGCTGACATGCAAAACATTTTGGGACTAGACCAACAAAGGACTAATGGCAAATAGCAAAATATAGTTTTCCTTTAAAGTGATAGATAATCTGTGTCTCTTTCCCTCTCCTCCTGAGATGTATTCAGCAGTGGAGGCTGCTGAGGGGAGGACAGCTCATAATAATGTCTGGAACGGAGTTAATGGAATGGCGCCAAACACATAGGAACCATGTGTTTAATGTATTTGATACCATTCCACCTATTCCGCTCCAGCCATTGCCACGAGCCCGTCCTCCCCAATTAAGGTGCCACCAACCTCATGTGGTGTTCAGGTAACAGCCCGGCATCTTTGTGTTGGATGTCACAGTGTCACAGCCTGGACTAGCTTTAATAAACGCTGACACATTTTGAGCAGAGAGATAGGATCAATGTTGGTGACTACTGTCACCTTGTTGGATGTTTTGGCTGTGACAGACAGGCAGTAGCCTAAACAGCGGGCTGTGATAAGGGAATTGTAAGGTGGTGACTGGGGGCTTGATGGGCCTGCCGGTCAGTCATTGCCAGTCCTATTTCATCTGCACTGCAGCAGCAGCAAGCACACACAGCTATATATATATTTCAGCCTGTAAAACTACTGCTAGCGGCGGGCAAAGTCTCCCAACTTAGCACTGAAAGGATACCTTCACCAAAACATGCCATTCTAAAGGCAAAAAAGGTGCACTATGTGCACTTGGCATTTAAAATGTCATCATAGATTATGCAATGTTGTTGTAGAGTTGAAAAGTAAGGAGAACAGAGGTATACTGTAAGTGGAAGAAGGAGTGAGGGTATTTTAAGAAACGAATAGACCAGCTGTATTTTCAGATGCATGCCATAGGCCTATCTCTCTATGGTGACATAGAAATGTGATATTGCCTAGTTTGTTGTTGATGCCAACTGGTCGTAGTCTGTCATGAACCCGTCTGTGTTTTTAAAGTGTCTGTCTCATCTGTGGAATCTGATATGTGTATTTTCTGTCCTTTATTCTTTGTCAGCAGAAAAAGATGAGTGTATGAATCTTTAGTTCACGTCAACAATGAAAGTTCACACCGATGGGGATATAGAACAAAACAGATACCCAGATGGTGTGTTTCTGTACACTGTAGATGTGTGCAGGCAGACTTTATTCACTGAGGTGTCGGGCAGGGATACATACGTTAACAAAAGCTATTGCTTTTACCACAATTCACCAGGTCCCTTCAAATCAGTGAAGGATTAGTCAGATTTCAGCGGCATAAACTCAGATGCCTGTGCTCTGACAGAGTCATATCAGGACATTGTTATTCCCTAAACCAGGACAGCGGAATAATCTATAGCATACAGTATTCATATTTATTAATCCCATTATGAAGGCTATGTTCTACAAGTGTCTGTATCATGGGACCTTTCCACAACTACAGTTTACATAATACAGAAAGATTTGGATTTAGCTTTTGGATTTAGACACACTCTCTCTTTCCTCCCCAGAGACTCAGAGCTGGGGCCATATGGTCGGAGGAGTACGGCCAGCGATGACATGCCTCCCTGGAGCTGGACTGCTGCTGCTGCTAGGACACAAACCGCTCAGGGCACACACAGGCCATCTGATCTGTAATCTCTGTTCAGTTACCACATCACATTGTTGACTTTATATGGATTAACTACGTGTGGAAAATGATACAAAGTACAGGAGGGATTTTACTGTGTGTGTGAGAGAGCGATGAAATAAGATTTTTGAGGCAGATTATTTATTTCTTAGTAGTAATATGGGAAATTTGGTACCTTTGGATGAGTTAGTGAGTGTGTGTGCGTCTTAGCACTGTATGTGTACACTATATGAGAGTCTGTGTGAGTAAGGAGAAGGTGAAAGTAGAGACCAGGGGGCCATCTGATTGCACTCTGGTAAGGCATTGAGGTGGAAGATACATTCCGGTTGGCGAGAGGGTGGAAAGTTTATGTAACATGTAGGACTGTCATCCAATATGGAAAAGCTCTGTCATAATTTGAAAGATTAATAGCATCTTCTAAGTAATATCGTTGTGTTGTGGATGAAAGTTGAGCATGACATGTTTCGGGTGACAGGATGTGTGATAAGGAGGGAGATGTACTGAGGAGATAAAATCTAAAACAAAGAGAGGGTGTAACGAGGGAACAAAATTCCTTCGCTTGCATGACCTTCACGTCATTTTGCTTCAGTCCACCTCCTCCTCCTTGGAGGGATGAAATCAAATAAATTCTCATCAGGAGCCATTTACAAGCATGTAATATTCTATAAGGAAGGGCTAGCCCTTAAATAAATTGAGACAGATGACACATGCATGCACATGGGATGGCTTCAGCATGTATTTATGCACAGTAATTTCAGATCCAATCCAGCTTCATTATGTTACACCAAGCAGGAAATGTAACATGCTGCACATGGACTGGAGGTCTGCATTGATTATCTATCTTATTGAGCTAATTTGTTCAGCAAGCATGGTGCAAGGTATTAATATTTGATCTCATGTCATGTATATGTTAATGATGCATTTATGCTCACATTTGAATGAACCCACAGATTCCAGTTGCCTAAAAACAGAGGGAGAACCATTATATCTTTGTCAAGGTATCTCTACCAACCTCAATCCCAATAGGTGATGAAATTTGCACATTGAGCATGGGTCAATGTGCTCTACAAATTAATAATAATAATAATTATTATTATTATTAAATTAGGGCACCATTGGAGCACATGAGTATTGTGGAACTAGTTGCAACTAGCTGGATAAATAAAGGACAAGTTTAATGATTCATAGTGATGTATACTGTGATGCACAGACTGTGGTGTAGACAGTACAGTATGTATGAATGGGCTGTGGTCTCGTGGTCTAGCTAGTCCATGGCCCCCTGGTGGTGTTTAATGGGTAATGGGACTTCTCCATTACTCCTCCTAGTTCCTCATCTCAGCCATTAGAACTCATTTAGTCCACTGAGGCTGAAACAACTATGTAAGGCAGCACTAGGGCTTCTTCCCTCAGGTGTTTGTCTCCACATCTCCAGATCAGATGCTGGTGTCATCTCAGTTCACACTGCGTCTGTTTGATCTGTCAATCCACATGGCTGGGGCGCGGGTTGAGCGGATGGGCGTTGCCCCCCGGGGTGTTGCTGACGTGACAATAACTTTAGAGGCGCTGATGTTGTCGGGGCCTGATAGTTAATAATTGATACCCCTGTCTCATTAATCCGACAGGAACCACAGCAGTGGCAGTGTGTTTATGTTGCACACGCTCCTGAGTGAGGAATTTGTCTTGCAGGGGTAATTAGAAGAGGGATAATTTAAGCCATCCAGCTGTCTATTTAAAACAATTCAGACATGTACAAATGGGACTGCCATATTGGATATTTCCTCAACCATGTTTATCTATGTAGTTGTAATGACAATGAGAATGTCACGGATTCTGCCGAGGCACCACCCTGACAGAATAACACACCACCATGGAGTCAGCAGGATCAGCGGTACCGACGGAGTCATTGGAGGAGCGCGTCAGTAGCCAAGACGCCATGATCCGAAGACTCGGCACCGCCATGCAGGATGTAATGGACACTTTGAGCCGATGGGAAAGAGGAGGTTTGCCCACACCTCCTCCTACAATACCACCACCATCGGCCAGACCCATCGTTCCATCTCCGGAGTCCAGTGGGATTCGGCTCTCGCTCCCGAGGGCTTATGATGGCACCGCAGCCGGGTGTCAGGGTTTCCTGCTTCAAGTCGAACTCTACCTGGCAACCATTCACCCGGCGCCCTCGGGATACGAGAGCGTTTCCGCCCTCATCTCCTGTCTGTCCGGCAAGGCTTTGGAGTGGGCCAATGCCGAATGGAGGGGAATAGACGCTGCCACCGTCAGTTATGCGGAGTTCTCCCGCCGCTTCAGGGCGGTTTTCGATCATCCCCCAGAGGGGAAAGCGGCGGGGGAGCGTCTGTTCCACCTCAGACAGGGGAAGAGGAGCGCGCAAGAGTTCGCACTGGATTTCCGGACTCTGGCGGCCAATGCGGGATGGAATGAGAGGGCCCTCATCGACCACTATAGGTGCAGCCTACGGGAGGACGTTCGCCGAGAGTTGGCCTGCAGGGACACCAACTTGAGCTTCGATCAGTTGGTGGACATGTCGATCCGTCTGGATACCCTGCTGGCTACCCGCGGACGTCCGGAGCTGGGGCCGTCCATTCCATCCCCCAGCACCTCCGAGCCGAGCCCTATGGAGCTCGGGGGTGCTGGTGCTAGAGAGAGGAGGAGAGAGACCCGGAGAGAGGCCGTCCCCTGCACCAACTGTAGCCGTAGAGGACACACTGCGGTTCGGTGCTGGGGAGGGTCTCCTAGGGATCGAGGCAGCAGGTCACGCACTGATGAGTCATTCCAGGTGAGTAAGCGCCCAACTCACCCAGAGCTCTCTGTTGTCCACTTGTGTATCCAAGTTGAGTTTCCCCAGGTTTCATCTCATTCCCAGCATAAGGCGCTTGTCGATTCAGGCGCAGCTGGGAATTTTATTGATCATGATTTCTGTTATAAGTTAGGGATTCCCCTCATACCAGTAGATGTGCCTTTCCCTATCCATGCCCTAGACAGCCGTCCTTTGGGGTCAGGATTGATTAGGGAGGTCACGGCGCCACTTAAGATGAAGACGCAGGGGGGTCATGAGGAAATTATACAGTTTTATCTGATCGACTCTCCTGCGTTTCCCGTGGTGTTGGGGCTTCCTTGGTTAATATTACATTTACATTTTAGTCATTTAGCAGACGCTCTTATCCAGAGCGACTTACAGGGATCTCATGACCCCAACATTTCGTGGCAACAGAGGGCTCTCAGGGAGTGGTCTGATCAGTGTGTCGGGCGGTGTATAGGTGTTTCCGTAGGGGCGACAACAGTGGAAAGTCCGAACCAAGTGCCCGCACTGCACATTCCTCCTGAGTATAATGATTTGGCACTCGTCTTCAGTAAGAAGAGGGCGACTCAATTACCACCTCATAGACAGGGGGATTGTGCGATAGACCTCCAGGCAGGCGCTGCACTTCCGCGTAGTCATGTGTATCCTCTGTCTCAAGAGGAGACGGCGGCTATGGAGACATACATCGCCGAATCTCTGGGACAGGGATACATACGGCCCTCCACTTCTCCTGCGCCCTCAAGTTTCTTTTTTTGTGAAGAAGAAGGATGGAGGTTTGCGCCCGTGTATTGATTACCGTAGTCTCAATCAGATTACTATTAAATACAGTTATCCTCTCCCTCTGATTGCGAGTATGACAGAGTTATTACACGGAGCGCAATTCTTCACAAAATTGGATCTCAGGAGCGCTTACAACCTGGTGCGCATTAGGGAAGGAGATGAATGGAAAACAGCATTTAGTACCACCTCGGGTCACTATGAGTATCTCGTCATGCCATACGGGTTAATGAATGCTCCTTCAGTATTCCAATCATTTGTGGACGAGATTTTCCGGGATTTGCCTGGGCAGGATGTAGTGGTGTATATTGACAACGTTCTAATATACTCTGCTACACGAGCCGAGCATGTGGCCCTGGTGTGTCAGGTGTTGGGTAGGCTGTTGGAGCATGACTTGTATGTGAAGGCGGAGAAATGCCTGTTTTTCCAGGAGTCCATCTCCTTCCTGGGACATCGGTTGTCCGCGTCAGGGGTGGAGATGGAGATTGACCGCGTTTCAGCCGTGCGTAATTGGCAGACTCCCACCACGGTTAAGGAGGTGCAGCGGTTTTTGGGTTTTGCCAATTACTACCGGAGGTTTATCCGGGGTTTTGGACAGGTAGCAGCTCCCATCACCTCCCTGCTAAAGGGGGGCCCGGTGCGTTTGCAGTGGTCGGCTGAGGCGGACAGGGCGTTTAGACATCTGAAGGACCTGTTCACCTCGGTTCCGGTGCTGGCACATCCGGACCCCTCTTTGGCGTTCCAAGTGGAGGTGGACGCGTCAGAGGCGGGAATTGGGGCTGTACTGTCTCAACGCTCGGGCACGCCTCCTAAACTCCGTCCCTGTGCCTTTTACTCTAAGATGCTCAGCCCGGCGGAATGTAATTATGACGTGGGGGACAGGGAGCTGCTAGCTGTGGTTCAAGCCCTAAAGGTGTGGAGGCATTGGCTTGAGGGGGCTCAACACCCTTTTCTCATTCTGACTGACCATCGTAACCTGGAGTACATCCGGGCAGCTAGGAGACTGAACCCTCGTCAGGCTAGGTGGGCCATGTTTCTGGCCCGGTTTGTCTTTAAGCTCACGTATATACCAGGGTCACAGAACGTTAAGGCAGACGCCCTGTCCCGGCGATATGACACAGAGGAGAGGTCCATTGAGCCCACTCCCATACTTCCGGAGTCTTGTCTGGTGGCACCGGTGGTGTGGGAGGTCGATGCGGAGATCGAGCGGGCGTTACGTACCGACTCTACTCCTCCAGAGTGTCCGGAGGGGCGGAAGTACGTGCCGCTCGAGATCCGTGATCGACTGATTTATTGGGCTCACACGTCACCCTCCTCTGGTCATCCTGGTATTGGCCGGACAGTGCACTGCCTTAGTGAGAAGTACTGGTGGCCAACATTGGCAAAGGACGGGTTTATGTCTCCTCCTGCTCGGTGTGCGCTCAGTGTAAGGCACCTAGACACCTGCCCAGGGGGAAGTTACAACCCCTACCAGTTCCACAACGGCCGTGGTCTCACCTATCGGTGGACTTTGTCACGGACCTTCCCCCCTCCCAGGGGAATACCACTATTTTGGTCGTTGTGGATCGGTTTTGTCATTCTGATGCCGGGTCTCCCTACTGCCCTACAAACTGCTGAGGCCCTGTTTACACACGTCTTCCGGCACTACGGGGTACCTGAGGATATAGTGTCTGATCGGGGTCCCCAGTTCACCTCTAGAGTCTGGAGGGCGTTTATGGAACGCTTGGGGGTCTCGGTTAGCCTTACCTCGGGTTTCCACCCTGAGAGTAATGGGCAGGTGGAGAGAGTCAACCAGGATGTGGGTAGGTTTCTGAGGTCCTATTGCCAGGACCGGCAGGAGGAGTGGTCGGGGTATATCCCCTGGGCAGAGATTGCCCAGAACTCACTTCGCCACTCCTCCACTAATCTGACTCCTTTTCAGTGTGTGTTGGGGTATCAGCCGGTTCTGGCACCCTGGCATCAGAGCCAGATCGAGGCTCCTGCGGTGGATGAATGGTTTCGGCGCTCGGAGGAAACATGGAACGCTGCGCATGTCCATCTGCTGCGGGCTATCCGTAGGCATAAGGCGAGCGCCGATCGCCACCGTAGTGAGGGTCCAGTGTATGCACCTGGAGATCGAGTCTGGCTCTCGACTCGAAACCTACCCCTTCGCCTGCCCTGCCGGAAGCTGGGTCGGCGGTTTGTGGGGCCATTTAAAGTCCTGAGGAGATTGAACGAGGTATGTTACAGGTTACAACTGCCCAATGATTATCGCATTAACCCCTCGTTCCATGTGTCTCTCCTCAGGCCGGTGGTAGCTGGTCCACTCCAGGAGAATGAGATACGATAGGCTCCTCCGCCCCCACTGGACATCGAGGGGGCTCCGGCGTACTCAGTCCGGTCCATCGTGGATTCGAGACGTCGGATGGGGGGTCTGCAGTATCTCGTGGAGTGGGAGGGGTACGGTCCGGAGGAACGGTGCTGGGTGCCTAGGAGGGACATCTTAGATCCCTCCCTCTTGACAGAGTTCCACCGGAGTCATCCCACTCACCCTGCTCCGCATCCTCCTGGCCGTCCCCGAGGCCGGGGTCGGCGCACGGCTGGAGCCGCGCGTCAAGGGGGGGGTACTGTCACGGATTCTGCCGAGGCTGCTCCTCCTCCTTGCTCGGGCAGGCTTCGGCGTTCGTCGTCCCCGGAGTACTAGCTACTGCTGATCGATGTTTTCGGTGTTTGTCTTGTTTTGTCTAGATTAGTACACCTGTTGCCTATTAGTTTTGATTGTTTAGCCTATAATTTCCCTTGTTTCACGTTTGGGTTTTGTGTGTTATTGTTGTATGTCTAGTTGATGTTCGGCCTAGCTACTTCTCCAGATTACGCATATGGTGTTTTTCCCTCCAGTGTTGGAGACGTTTGTTTTGTGCGTAACGTTCAGTAAAGTAGTCAACCTGATTCTCTGTGTCCTGCGTCTGACTTCACTCGCCGCGTACACATCACCACCCTGACAGAGAAGAGGACCTGGGTTCCTTTATCCTCATTCCTCCGTAGCACAAAAAATTATAACTATTAAAACCATGAATATAGGGATAGACAATTACATTTAGCATTGAATTGTGTTTTTATCTCAGTGTCATTGTGTGTGTGTGTGTGTGCGCGCCTGCGTGTGTGTGTATTGGTGCCCTGGCTGCTTCCCCCAGTAAGAGGCCATTCATTCCCAGCTGTTGTATTTATCTTTGTGTCTGCCAGGCAGCAAACACAGAAAGGTTGTCTGAGACGTAGGAAACAGGTGGAGCGGTCAGATAGTCCGTGGGTATGAATGGGCAGGGTGGCCAGGAATAGGAGACGTACCCTAACTAACTCTGTATTGTTGCATTCCGTAGCAGTATGGACTGGACATGACATGGGATATCCCCTGAGAGTGTTTATCCCATTCACCTGGCTTTTGTTATTATTGACTGTTTGAAGGAAGTGGCTCATCATTGTTCTATGATCTAACCATGACATAGTTATTAGTTTGTTTGAATTTCAATTGTGTATGTTTTTATGTTGGATGACAAACAATAAAATGATAGCAAATCAACATGTGGTCAGGCTAAAAAGCAGCATTGTTCCTCCTCTGACAATAGAGCGAGAGAGTGAATCTATTCTCTGTGAAAGCATTTGTGTTGCTCTAAAATGTTACCTCCTGCACTGCGTTCGTAACATTTTACTGTCTCCCAGTGTTCACTTGGGCAAACTACACCTGTCTGCCAGTTATTCAGTTCAGCACTCTGTTGAAACATATCACAGATTGTAACTGACCCATAGCTGAGTTATAACTGAATTGTAATCGTTTTTTAGCCAAATTGTGGCCACTTAAAACATTCAAAATGACTCTAATTCTCTCTAATTTGCCCCTTTGGACTTCCTGTGCTGTAAAGAAGAGATCTTTGGTCAAGATTCACAATCCTCCTGCCCCAGTTCACAGTGCAAATGAGAATAGTAAAGGGCCACTTGGCTGCTGACCGTTGGAAAATGTGATGCAATATTTCTTGAAGACTCCAGGGAAGACCTTCATTATTGTCTTCCGGTCCATGATACAAATCCCAACTGTTCTCCTATACCCTAACGAATCAAAGTATTTTCAGCACATAGCTTTCTCAGTATTGTAACAATGACTCATAAGGCTCAAATGCACAGCGGCACTCACCATATATCAGAGGTCGTGAGAGGCCCAACACTTTCCTGGTCCTTTAAAAAAATGTGAGGACATGTGAGGCTTCAGGAAGTTCCCTACTGGCTGTTTTCTTTTAGTCCCGGTAGTTTGAGGCATGACATCACTGAGGCATTTTCCCTAGTCTCTCTGTTATCTTTGCAATCTCACACACACACACCCAGTCCTCCCACATACTTTCTAGACCTCAGGGACTGTAGCTGCTGTTGGATCTGAAGATTGAGCCTCACCTGAAGATAACCCTCTCATACAATAATGACTTTACAATCACAAGAGGCCAATTTAGATGGCTATAAAGGCATTATGAGACTGTTCTTTATCTTACAGCAAAACACAGAAACCAAAACTTAGAACGGACCATTGTTTGTACCAAGTTTCAAAGCTATATTATGCTAATCTAGTCAGTTCAATTCCATTTAGCATGATATTACTTTATTCCTTCTTGCATTTTTTGAAACAATAAAGCCCACTTTTTGTACTTCTCATTTGAGTGCTACGTTTATTTTACACATATTAAATTGGTACATAATAAAACGTTTTACACAATACAAACCTTAGAAAAGATTGTGTTCACCATCGTGAGAATGATCATAAACCAAGGCACATATTGCTCCCCTACAGAATAATCTAGCTGCATACAAAAGAAATGCATTTGAATGTTTTCTCTTCTCATTTTGGTGCCCAATACTGACACCCACTGGAGTGTATTTACACAGGTAGACTCACACCTACATACAGTATCAATCAATGCACAATTACACATCAATTAAACTACAAGTGTAAAAAAAGACTACATATTTTACACTTTCAGCTGACAAAGACCAGTGTCAAGTAAAATCATTTTGAAATAACGCAAAAGGAAGTGAGGCCAATATCAATATTCAGGCACATTTTCTATATACATTGTAGACAACTATATTTCCAGTACTCACAATCTCGATAACATGGATCCCGTATTGCCAAGTTACTTAGTGCCATTGAAAAATAGTCCGTAAGGTTTACAGATGATTATACAGAGCACCACTAACAGTAAGAGCTTGTGAAATAGAATAGAATTGTGAGCAGACAATGATTATTAATAGCATGGACCGAAGTAGATCAGGTATGTTATATAGAAATGGAGTACTGGAGACATAACATTACAGAACAGTTTACCAGTGGAAACTATTGTAAGCTGAGGTTTCACCATACTGATCTTTGGTAGATGGTCGACAATGAAATGAAATGTTGCCTGTTGTTAAAGTCATCATGGCTCTTGCATTGTTCTCTATCTATTTTGCCCTCTCCAAAAGGTTTTTCCCAGGCAGGAAAACAGGAAGCGGGCCGCAATGTGTTGCTTTACTTTAAAAGATAACAGGACAGGAAGAGGACTTCCTCACACACATATGTGCAGGAAGCTGATTCCAGTGTTTTGTTTGGGTGATGTGTAGGGGTGGACTCCGGTGTTTGAAAAAGGATGGAGGTCCAGCCCTCCATGTATATGATCCAGACAGGAAAGTGGTAAGATGGCTTCCACATATTGTATCCATAGTTTATGAGAGGTGGTCCCAAGTATTCAAAGCTTCAGTATACAACAAACAGTCCACATTCTAAATAATATGGAATAAAATGAAAACAGGAGTAAACCTTTGCTCTCTTTTTGCTGTATTCAGTCAAGAAGGACAATAGCGATAATGATAAACTTGAACTTGTGTAGATTGCCCTCATTATATTAAGCTGTTTCAGCAAATGGAGCAGAAGCACATGCTGTATGTTGAAGAAGTATGTTGAAGCAGTTTGTTGAAGCAGAATATTGAAGCAGTATGTGGAAGCAGTATGTTGAGGCAGTATGTTGAAGAAGAATATTGAAGCAGTATATTGAAGCAGTATGTTGAAGCAGTTTGTTGAAGCAGAATATTGAAGCAGTATGTGGAAGCAGTATGTTGAGGCAGTATGTTGAAGAAGAATATTGAAGCAGTATATTGAAGCAGTATGTTGAAGCAGTATGTTGAAGCAGTATGTTGAAGCAGAATATGGAAGCAGTATGTTGAAGCAGTATGTTGAAGCAGTATGTTGAAGAAGAATATTGAAGCAGTATATTGAAGCAGTATGTTGAAGCAGTATGTTGAAGAAGAATATTGAAGCAGTATATTGAAGCAGTATGTTGAAGAAGTATGTTGAAGCAGTATGTTGAAGCAGAATATGGAAGCAGTATGTTGAAGCAGTATGTTGAAGCAGATATGGAAGCAGTAGGTTGAAGCAGTACGTTGAAGCATTAGCTCAAAGATGAAAGGTTAAAGTTATTCAGATAACTTTGTTTTCATCCAAATGACTATTGAGATACTTCACATTTCCTGAGTTGGTTGTAATACTTTTGTTACAGTGGACCTCAGAGACCTGGGCTGTATCCACAACAATTGATGTGTTGATGAGTCCTGTCAAATAAACTGGGAATAGACTTTAATTCTTTCAGAGCTTCTGTTATCATTGTTTCCTGCCGGGCTCCCTGTGCAATAGTATCTCCTGAGGAGAAGGGTAATTCTGTCTGAAAGACAACTCAGGCTGCCACTGTGACTCACTGAATGGCCCACCTCTCACTACATAGCTACAGTTGGTTTAGTCAACCATAAAAAACACAATCAATCAAAATGAAGTTATACAGATTTCTGTGTGAGTAATCAGATAAAAAATCAAACTCATTTTCTCAATCTCCTCTGAAACCTAAAATAAATGTAAAACAAATAAATGAAGCACAGTTGTGGAATGTTAACAGTTTTCTTTACAGCAAATCTGTTTCCCTTTATCGTCATATTTACATGTGACAGAAATTAATGAAATGAAAGAAAAGGAAATAAAACACGATTTCTTTAAAATAATAATAATAACAAGGGAAAGAGAGGAAAAAGGAGACGTAAGAAGAGGAGGAACAGGAGGTAGAAGAAGAGGAAGCAAGAGAGAATTACTTCAAATTGGCACACGCTTGAGTGGACCCTATCATAGTGTGCTATGATTGGACGGATTAGTGGAATAAGTTAATCCCGTTGTGCTTTTAGTCAAAGGAAGAGCTGAGAGAGCTGAGAGACGTCCTGCCTGCTGGTCTTTAGGCTCAATGTGCTCAATACGGGGAGTCACTTCCCTCAGACCCATCCACCCCATAGAGCTCAGCCAGGGTTCTGAAGCGAGGGCCCCAGTCGTTTAAGAAGTCATAGTCAAGGTTAGAGCCAGTGGAGGAACTATCCAGGGAACTGAGGCTACCAGCCAGGGACTCTGGCCCCTCGTAGCCGTAGATGTGCAGGGTATCGTAGGGGATCCCATCCCTGTCATGGTCAGCGTCGTCTTTCTTCACCTCGATCATCATGGCCATGTCTCCCTTGCACGCTGTTGGTGGTTTCTTCACCATGGCGTAAAGGCTGGGGCCCTGCCTCATGCTCATGCTGCCGTCGTTCCGAGCTGAGGTCAGGATGGACACGTCGTAGCCGTTGGTGTCCATCTCCCCACCACCCTCCTCGTCATACGTCACCAGCTGCTCGTGGATCTCACTCTTTCCCCGAGTGACCAGGGCGTCCTTCTGGTGACGCTTCCTCATAGCAATCAGGATCACTATGACTGGAACGAGAACGAAAACATGTTTAATATCCATGACAGACACTTTGGGGTTTTAATAAGTACTGAAGGAGATAGGAGCGGGAAAAATATATATTTCATGAGGCAAATGAAATCGGGTGTGAGAAAATACTTTGTTGAATGGGTCTCCAGTATATTTCTTTGGGATTCATACGATAATGACTGTTTAATAGTTAATCACCACTTCATTATGTGTCTTTGATAACAAGACCGAATAACTGATCATCTTCTCATTAGCCTTCCCATTCTTCTCATGTTTTTCCCACATATCTGCTTTAGTGGAAGCCTACTGCAGCAGTGCGATTGCTCTCTGCTTCAGATATGAGCTTTTGACAAAACATCTCTGGCACATGGCTCATCTAATATGACAAATGGCTTTCTCCCAAGACAGCAGAGCAGAGAATGTATCAAAAAGAATATTCATCTCAATGCTTCCCGTTCCTTCCACTATTTACTTAGCTTGTCCTGGATTCTTGTATGTTATTTATCCAATCAGATACTTAGGTAAAACTCTTCAACTTTGTCCAAAAAAATTAAAATGAGTCGCACATCATCTGAATTGTTCACATTTACCTATCCTTCTCCCTGTGTCGTAAATACTTCATGATTTTACCCAAGAACACCTTGAGCTGAAGTACCTTGTTTAATGATCTCAGTTTTTTATTTCTTAGACGATTGCTCTATTTTACAATATGTCTTAATCAGGAACAGTGGTGTTGTAGAATGCCAGTTAAAATGGAGAGGGCTGTATACAGTAGAGGAGAGATTGACTCACCCAGAATAGTCAGGATGCACAACAGTATAGCAATCAGGGCGTGGACACTGACACCCATTTTGAGTTGGGCTGCTTTGCACTGGGTGTGGATCCTCTTGTTGTCACACCTGCACACTTTGATAGGCAGAGAGGTGATGCTGCTCATGGGAGGCCTGCCTCCATCGCTGATCTCAATGTCTATTACATAGTCCCTGGAGTCCTCCAGGCTGAAGCCTCCATGTTTCAGCACTATGTTAGATGTGTTGTCTAGGAGAGGTGGACATAAAACAATGTTAGTTATCAGAGGTTTGCCATGGTTAGATTTGGAGGACATTTTTATACATTATATGGGTCTTCATAGTGCATTGGTTCCAATGGTGGAATGTTCTTAGCTACAATTTACTTAGGTGTAGACTTTTGCATCTACCTAATAAGCAGACTGTTGAATCTGAGGGTTCCTGTGTAAGTGAAACTTTTCCGCACTAACAATCACCTAAAATCGCAGTAGGTAAGAATCCACAAAGCAGGATGATTGAATGTGCTCCGAACCTTGATATAGAAATTATGCTTTTCCACATATGATTATCTCCATGAGCTTTAGGTGCCAGTATATGTTGATAGAAACTGGGCATACTCATTTTGTATGTTCAATTTGGCTGGCCTAATTGAAGTAGAATTACAGTATATAACCATTCAGAAATAGAAGCTATGAAGGATGTCCTGTAGTGCATACTGTACATCAAAGCTAGAGATATGGCCTTAACATGCACATCATCACTAATGTAAGAACAACTTCTCACTGTTCTTCTGTTCTTCCGTTGCTATGACCTTCTCTCTAGTTGCACTGGGCTAATGTGCAGCCTACTCCCAGTGTTCCGTGTTCCTGGCTGATCAGTACATGGGGAAATGTCACATCAGTTCATTATGCAGTGCAGCCAACGAGGCAGCACAGACTGGACCAGGCCACCCCAGCGCTGCACTGAAAATGTTCCCCAGCCAGAGTGCCTCTGAGGTCGTCGCTGTTGCTCTCAAAATATGTATTGAAGGGCTGCTGGTTTTAAAGAGCTTGTACATCATGAATATTTCAGGGGCTCTCTGCGGTTTGTTGCTGTTCTCGTTTCCACCCGACTAGGTGGAGAACGTTCAGACGTCAGATAGCTTTAGAACGGAGCGCTGCCCAGGCTAATTCCTCTGCCACTGGGGAGCACAGTGCTATCCTGAGCCCATATGTGAACCAGCCAATCACATTATCCCTGTTATACCCACCTCACCACCCCTCACACCAACCAACAGCTTAGCATCAGTAGAATGTGTCTGCCTGCACAGCTCTAGTTGACATAATAAAGGTGCCACTTGTCATATGTTCATGCATAGAAATGATCAGTTCTCTCACCGTTGTTAGCGATGACTGAAAAGTTGGCGTTCGGCTTCACCAATGTGAAGCTGAATGCGGGCAAATGATCATCTTTGTCTGTGGCACTTATGGTCCCAATCACCTGTGTGAGGGGAATACATTTTAAGAAAGACATAATGCAATTTTCAGCAAGAGTTTAAAGATTGATGGCTTAGATAGATGACATCTAACTCTGGAAAAAATCCTACCGTGCCAGCCATATCATTTTCACAAACGAATATCTCTTCAATGGACAGCTCTGGTTTGTTGTCATTGATATCGATGACCAGTATGTTGACGTTCACAAAAGATTCCAGTCCTGAAGAGGAGACAGGAAACATGATTTTATTATTGGGAAACACCTAAAGCATACCAGTTATTAAGGTAAAACATGTTTTGGACATTAATTACATTTCATGCAATAAATGTGAATTTGCAGTTAATAAGATTAAAGATGATGGCTAATGTCATACCATTTGGTTCCTCCTTAGCTTTAACCTGGAACATGTGATTGGCTACATACTCCCGATCCAGCTTCCTCACTGTGAAAAGTTGTCCAGTTATGGGGTTGATACCAATGGGACTGTCCTTGTCCTCAATGGAATACCTGTAGAGGACACATTGAGACATTGTGGAAATGGCCTCTCAGAAAATAAGTGCTGTTTATTCTAGCATGTGCCAATTAGTGAAAGTGTAGGCCTACCGTATGGCCTTGTTGGCTTTATCAGGATCTCTGGCTGAAACGACTCCAATATTATTGACCATCATTTCCTCTATCACGTTGAAGTTATAGATGCTCTTGCTGAATTCTGGCTGCTCATCAACATCTAGTACCTGGATGGTCACCTGGGCCTTGATCACTGGATTGTCCTTATTATCTGCAGGGGACTGCAAGTGGTTCTCCCTCACATCCACAAAGAACGTGTAGCTGCTCTTAGTTTCATAATCAAGTCCCTGAAAAGAAGTAAGGAAGGTTAAGGAAAAGACTCAGTACATGTACTATACGTATAATCTTTAGCAAATGTGTCACTCTCATACATATTCCCTACAACGTTATCTATAATGTACAGGCTGTACTGATACTTTTTTCGCAGAATACTTTAAGTAGTTTAATTTTCTTAATTTACTTAATAATGCCCTTCAAGGAGTCTTTCAAGGACAATCATTTTCATATGTCCTTCAAAGAGTGCATGGTCTTATTTCTTTAGTCTCTGCTACTGTATAGTTCAGTGTTATGCATCACTCTGTAATGCTCACATGTACAGTAGAGTTTAGGACACATTAGGAAAGCATTAAACCTGGTTGCACTATTGAGACAAATGTGGATCATTTTCTGTGATATTTTTTTTTAAACAGTTTAGGATGAGTGAAATACCTGTTTCAGCAAGAGGTTGCCATCTTTGGTCTGACTGCGCTCCATTTCAAAGATGTCAGATGAAGGTGCTAGGGTGAAGATGGGGTCTTTATTCTGGATCTCATCTCTGTCCTCCAGGACCATGGTGTCTATTCTCTGTCCCCGCTTCATGTCCTCTTTCACACTAAATACATAGGAACCTAGGGGCAAAATACACTCTACATCTTAGTAAGAGAAGCTTCTGAGGGACATTATGGAATAATCCCTCATTTGCAGCTAAGCATTCCGTAACAATCATTCATATTTAGGTTTATCTCCTATAAGACCAATAATTGTCAATATGCTATATGTAGCTGTCAGGGATGTTCTATATTGCCCTTACTTTTGGTAAACGTGGCTATGTTATCATTGATGTCGCTGACTGCGATGGTGACAGAGGTGGTGGCGGTACCCCCTTGTTTAAGTCCTCTCAGATCCTGGGCTTGAACCACAACCACATAGCTACTCTGGGTCTCACGGTCCAGGTTCTCATACTTGGTGGTGATAATCCCTGAAATGAATAAGGGTTATTAGGAAAGAATATTGAAAAGAGATGAAGATACAATGGACTTTATGCCATATGAGTTAAAATGAATGAACATCTCCTACCTGTTGTGCTGTCTATATTGAAGACATCTCCCCCCTCTAATAATTTGTAAGCAAGTTCTCCATTTGCAGTCGTTGGATCATCTGCATCAGTGGCAGTGACTTCTATCACTTTAGTTCCTACACAGGGAAGAAATAAAGAGAAGGGATTTAGCAAAAGCAGTTTTTAATATCCAGCATAATCATCCCTGTGTTTAGGATTTGACCTCCTGTACCTCTTTTGGATCTCTCTTTGATAGAAGCGTTGAATGATTTAGTAAACACTGGATCGTTGTCATTGATGTCAGTAACCAGGATCACAAACTCTTCCACTCTCTCCACCAAGTTGTTGCTGGTATCAAACAGCTGGGCCTTTAGATGGTATGTGCTTTTCACCTCTCGATCCAATCGTTCAGTGACATAGATGTCTCCTTTTTCATCCACTTTGAAGATTGTGTTGGCACCTTCTCCTTCAATGACATAGCGTGTCCTGTAACCAGACTTAGTTGACTTTAACTACAAATAGAAAAACAGAAGACAATGTTAATTCAACTTTCTGGCATTCTACCTGAGCCTCCAAGAGTACACCGACATGGTAAAACAACGACATACCTTTCCAAGATAGTATTGGGTGTAGGTTGGCCTTTCCTCCTCCACGTAAAGGTTGTTCCACAACCACTCTCTCTTGTGCCTGTGGAGAACTGGGCTGGTTTGTAGTGCTGGCCTCTGGTCCATATGTTCAGCCATGGTTAGACTGAGGGACAGGGCCAAGGCAAAGAGACCCATCCACAGCTCTGGCCCAGTCATCTGCCTCCATGCAGACTGTCTCATCATCTGAAGGAAGGAAGGGAGAAGCAGAGGAAGGGAAAGCAGATCATTAAATTCGGGCCATTGAGACCACTCACGCCTCAGGCAACACACCTGGCTCAAAACTTATTTGTCTTCTTTCAATTGTTAACTATTACTTTGGGTGCATTTAATTAAGCTTGCCTGGCATGCCCGGTGGGCATTGTTGGCACTTTTGGGAGTTTTCCGCTAGAAAAGTTGAATGGACACTTTCTTTAAATGGACACTTTCTTTGTGGTCAAGAGGATAGCTAAACATTAAATCAGTCCATCCCAGATAATATACTTTATCTGGGTTATTCCACTCTTATTGTTGCCAGCCCTCAGCAGTGGATATTAAGATGAGGTGGATTATGGTTCGTAAATGTTCCCAAATGGCTTAATATCATATTCTAAAGTCCCAAAACTACTACAATCAAATGACTTTCATTACAACCCCATACAGCACAGATAATAAAGTATCTTATCTTCTCCACACTGACAATAGGTTTATCTGGGCCTTTGAGGTAAAGAACTTGGCACAAAGTGAGTATCTCATCATGTTTTGTTGTTCCATAACTTATTAAATCTTGTGTTCAGCTATTTATCGGAACAGTTAAAATGGTTTGTTAGAAAACATTTACTCTGTGCTATAACGTAAGGAGTCAAACCTTGTTACTCCTAATCATATGGGTTAACAGTGCGTCATCCGATGTCCTTCTTGCCACGCCCTGAAGTTTGTCCCATAAAGGAGAGAGGCCTTTTTTAAACTCCAGTTACTTTAGAGATAGACATCCTCAATCATCACTATTTGTAGCTGCTTTGTAGTCATGGATGGCCCACTATGTCAAAAATTGAATTTTTTGAATGTCTCCTTGTTCTGTTACTGGGTACATACAGTAAGTCCTCCCAGTGAGGTCATGATGTGAAGTCTGGGCTTTTATCAAGGAGAGGAAGTGTAAACACAATGCCCTTGGGAAATAACATTCACATTTCTAATGAAGGGTCATCATTACGCTAATGCTACTGTGGCCTTACACCCTTCCTGCAATTCAATTTCTGCCCCCGTCTTCTCCCCCCCTCTCTCTTTCTCTCCCTCTCTCTCTGTCTCTCTGGCTCTCTTTCTCTGACAATTTTCTTGAGCAGTAGCGAGAGTTAAGGAGACAACAATGGGATTTTTAAACAATGTGTTAAATGAGTTGGTTTAGGTAGGATGCTATCGGACAATTGTAAAGTATTTCATTCAGGACCTCAGCTATACCTAGTTCAAATGGATCAAACCCATTTAAACTCTCGAATGATGGGCAACCTATATCCATAATGTCAGTTTCTTGTTCTCCTCAAAGCGAGTCCATTGACCTTTCATTTGAATGCCATTCAATGATAACTGAAAGTATATTTCTCTGTCTGTGCCATTTTAAATGCTGTCTATGCAAATGTCCGATTTTATGACCATGTAGACATTTTTAAGAAGTTCTCAATAAGGCAGCTTATCTTGTAGAAAAAAAAGAGGAATACGGTACTGTATTTTGAAATATGCTGTACATTATTCCACATGACTCACACAGTTCACAACCTGGTATGCCTGAGACAATTGGTGCTGTGTTCCAATCCCAAGTAGCACACAAAGCTATATGGAAGATCCATATCAATTCATCAGTTTATGGATATATTCACACAACCTGACCTGATGCACCTGCGATCTCTAATCGTATACTGTACTGTAACATTAGTCAGAAAATAGGCAATATTTGGTAATATCAAGGCAAGCACTCAGCATACACATTATGTTGAAATCTGACTATTCAAGATCAACTATCAAGCAAGCCTCAATATTGTGATGATACTGTAGAATTAAGTGACGTACAATATGTGTGTGTGGGTGTGTGTGTTTGCCCGCTGTAGATTAAAACAGCTTTAATCACAGAGCAGCTTCCAACAATCTGTCTGCCTACTCACTCCTCTAGGAAACGCCGTCTGTCACTGATGAGCCGTCTCCTCAGCCCTGCTTCACCCACACACCATCACACTGGACTCACTGGCTCTCTCTGGCAGCACTTGTTCTCTGAGTCTAACAGACAGTGGCTATCTATCACACCTCTTCTCTGAGGTCTTTTACCAAAGTTATTTGACATTATATTTGCTAAAAGGATTAGTTCAGTGTCATTAGATGTTATTTGACTGGTTTAACTGCTATCCTAGCGTTCATCTGTATGTTTGACTTCATTCTCATCATTTCAAGCCTCAACAATTAGTTCTAGAGCAGCTGACGTCAGTATATATTTAAATTGCATATCTATCTATGTACAGTATCGAAACAATTCAATGTTATTAACACTGTCATAAATCTGGTATAGGTAAATGAATAAATTGTTCTACTTTTGAAAGGAAAAGGATA
Source organism: Coregonus clupeaformis (assembly GCF_020615455.1). Classification (NCBI taxonomy): domain Eukaryota; kingdom Metazoa; phylum Chordata; class Actinopteri; order Salmoniformes; family Salmonidae; genus Coregonus; species Coregonus clupeaformis. Next base: position 5,387,262 of record NC_059223.1, on the reverse strand, counting down.
GGTTGAGTTACCTTACACTTAGGTCATAGAATACAAGACTCAATATGTTGTACACTATAGTGTAACTCAAGATGCACAGATGGTTTCAGGATTTGTTTTGATTTATTTCTCCCTCCTGGCTACAGAGTATTAGTGTAGCACATATAAACATAGTCAATCTGGTATCAAATTGTCTCGAGGGTTCAGCCTTCCACTCAGGGCTAATGTGATCAAATCAGTCACTGTTGCCCATTGTGGTAATAGATTATATCAGTTTGAGACGCAACAAGATACAACATACTGTATCGATGTGGTATTTCAATCATACATTTCATACGTATCCACACAAATGATAAAATGTTCTGAGTTATGTGTAACCAAACTTACAATAGAAACAAAACAATTCATACAGTATAAATGACTGGAATGACTTACTAGAGATGAATTGTTTTCAGAACTCCTCCTTTTTAGATCGTCCAATGCGTATGAGGCAGGTATAAGTCTCATGTAGATCCTGAGTGAAAGAGCAGTAGTAGTGTTAGCTGTTGGTTGTGGACCTGTCTGATTCTCTTCTCAGAGGGGAGCACTCAGGACTTCCAGGCCAGCCCAATGGCCACAAAGATCAGCCCAGTTCCCCTTGTCACGTTTCCTGTTACAGTCCCTCTCCTCTCCTCTTGTTGGAGTCCACTCTGTGGCCCCTGACGTGGAGAGTCCCACAGAGAATCAGATAGAACAAACAGCAGCTCCTAATTGCAGCCTGAAGAGCCTGGGCTGAGGGGGGAGAGGGAGGCATGCGATGCGTGGATCACAGCGCTGCACGTCGCTGCTGAAGTGACTGGAGGAGGCGGTGAGAGCACCAGCCACATGTTAAGAGGCAGGCAGACTGTGGCGCGTGGAGGGGCAGAGCGATGTGAGAAGCATTACATTCCTGCTCTCGCCTCCATGATGAAAACACAAAAAGAAGGAGAGAAAGCAAAGCGATTCATTATTCATACCTATGGGACAAAGATTATGATAAACAGGTTATAGACGTTAATCCCATGAGATTTCCCATATAGTGGTATTACATTTTTCAGGGCTACGGCGGCGTATCTGTCTCAGAGATCTTGTCTAAGCTGGTAAGTGAGATGAGTGGGCTTTCTCCATTGCCCTCTCGCTTATCCCTTGAGCATCATCTGTAATTTGGGGAATTGGACTGGAGCTGTATGGTTGTTTTTTTATCAAAGCCCCTCAGCAACACACCCTATAGATCTGAAGGGAGGCAGTCAATTTAGTGAGATTAGTCTTAAAGAGAGGGCAAGCCTATTTGACAGAAGACCTACGATGATACCTTGGGGCAGAGAGAGAGAGAGAGAGAGAGAGAGAGAGAGAGAGAGAGAGAGAGAGAGAGAGAGAGAGAGAGAGAGAGAGAGAGAGAGAGAGAGAGAGAGAGAGAGAGAGAGAGAGAGAGAGAGAGAGCGAGAGAGAGAGACTGCCCATTTGACGTTTGTTTATTTATTTGTTTATTTTCCGGCTTGGCAACCATTACTCTTCTCAACGTCTTCATGGATCAGACAGCAGACAGACAAGTAGCTCTAGAATGAAGTAGCCGTCCCTGGAGTGGGAGCAGCAAATCACCCTCCTGTCTCTCTCTATGTCTCTTACTCTTCTATTCTTCTCTCGTTATTCACCTGCTTTGACCTCACTTTACATTTCAATTCATTCTTTGATGGCTACTTGTAGGTATTTTCTTCTGGTAATGGACTCTCAAAGGGAAGCAGCCTTTATTATAATTAAAGCATTCTGTATTACAAGAAAATTACACCATCCTTTGTCACTGCAGGGGTCATGGTTCTAGCTGTTGTTGGTAGGAGGGAGGGGATCTGCTTCTTCTGTAGATATGTACTGTATAAAGAGAGAGAGATGTGATATTATGCACATAGCTATTTAGCTGTTTAGATATTAGATATAGTCATGGAAATCTACAGGGTTCCCATGAGAGGAACTGTGCTTAAGGCACAGCCTCTAGAATAAAGAGTTCAAAATGAATAAATTAAATCCCCCTATATCACGTTTCAGGAGAAGACCCAGATGCAGACAGTGTTGAAGTAACACAAGTTTATTACAAAAACAGGGGGCAGGCAAACGACAGGTCAAGGGCAGGCAGAGGTCAGTAATCCAGATCAGAGTCCAAAAGGTACAGAACGGCAGGCAGTCTCAGGGTCAGGGCAGGCAGAGGTCAATAATCCAGGGTGGTGTGACAAGGTACAGAACGGCAGGCAGGCTCAGGGTCAGGGCAGAATGGTCAAAACCGGGAAAACTAGAAAACAGGCTTGAGAAAGACAGGAGCAAGGGGAAAAACGCTGGGGCGCCACCTGGCGTCCTACCTGGGCTCACACCTGGTTGACCGGGGTGCCAGCGTTGAAACTCAGCGATGAGTCCTGGATCCAGGATGTCCCTAGCGGAACCCAGCAACTCTCCTCCGGGCCATAACCCTCCCAGTCAACCAGGTACTGGAAACCCCTGCCCTGAGGTTGAACCTTCAGGAGACGCCTCACCATGTACGCCGGTTGGCCATCGATGAGACGGGGGAAAGGGGTGGGCCTGAAAACAGGAGACAAAGGGCTGATCCTAGACACATGAAAAGTGGGATGTATACGGGGGGTACGGGGCAACAGAAGATGAACAGCAGAGGGGATAATGATCTTGGAGATGGGGAAAGGGCCGATAAACTGTGGGGAAAGTTTGCGGGACTCCACCCGGAGGGGCAGATCTTGGGTGGACAGCCATACCTTTTGCCCGAGACATTACCAGAGAGCCGGGGTCCGGTGGCGGTCCGCTTGTCGTCGATACCTGGAGATGGTCTTGAGAAGAGCCAACCAGGCTCTCCTCCAGGTATGACGACAGCGGTGGACAAACATCTGGGCCGAGGGTATGCCGGGAAGAGCGGGGGCTGATATCCCAGGAAATTCTCAAAGGGCGAAAGACCCGAGGCAGTGCAGGGAAGGGTGTTGCGGGTGTATTCGACCCACACTAGCTGCTGGCTCCAGGTGGTGGGGTTGGCGGAGACCAGGCAGCGCAGAGTCATCTCCAGGTCTTGGTTGGCTCGCTCCGACTGGCCGTTGGACTGAGGGTGGAAACCGGAGCACAAGCTGGCCGACGACCCAATGAATGTGCAGAACGCCTTCAAGAACGGAGACGAGAACTGAGGACCCCGGTCGGAGACCATGTCCACTGGGAGTCCATGGATCTGGAAGACGTGCTGCACCATGAGCTGGGCCGCTTTGGAAAACCGGCCCACAACTGTCAGGATGGTGGTGTTGCCATCAGACAGGGGAAGACCCGTGACAAAGTCCACGGATATGTGAGACCAGGGACGGTGAGGAACAGGCAGAGGTTGTAGGAGACCAGCCGGAGCTTGCCGGGGAGTCTTGTTCTGCGCACAGATGGTGCAGGCGGCGACGAACGCGGAGACGTCAGGAACCATGGTAGGCCACCAAAAGTGTTGTCGCACAGAGGCCAGGGTCCGACGGGAGCCCAGGTGGCATGCAAGCCTGGAGGAGTGGGCCCACTCCAGGACCGAGGAGTGGACAGCGCTAGGAACAAACATCCGGTTGTCTGGGGCCCCCCACATCATAATTCCTCTCCGTGGTGTTGAGGCAATGGGAGAAGAAGGCGCAGGGATGTAACTTGAGGTCCAGGGCCGAATGCTGGGACAGGACCACCCCCACTCCGACATTCGAAGCATCGGCCTCCACCACGAACTGGCGGGACGGGTCAGGATGAACCAAGATGGGAGCAATGGTGAAACGGTGTTTGAGGTCCCGGAACACCCGGTCAGCAGCTGGGGACCATGTGAACGGAACCTTGGGAGAGGTAAGTGCAGACAGGGGGGAAGCCAGGGTACTGTAACCCCGGATAAAGCGGCAATAAAAGTTGGCGAAGCCCAGGAAACGTTGCAGCTGCACTCTGGACGTAGGCTGTGGCCAATCCACCACCGCTCTCACCTTCCCGCTTTCACAAAAAGCTGGTTCTCCAGGAGGCGTTGGAGGACCTGTCGGACGTGGAGCACGTGTTCTTGGGCAGAGCGGGAGAAGACGAGGATGTCGTCGAGGTAGACGAAGATGAACTGGTTCAACATGTCGCGGAGAACATCATTAACCAGGGCCTGGAACACAGCCGGAGCATTGGTAAGGCCAAATGGCATGACCAGATACTCGTAGTGACCGCTCTGGCCGTGTTGAAGGCAGTCTTCCACTCGTCCCCCTCCCGTATCCGCACCAGATGGTAGGCGTTCCGTAGGTCCAGCTTGGAGAACACGTTGGCCCCCTGGAGCGGCTCGAAGGCCGAGGAGATGAGTGGTAGCGGGTAGCGGTTCTTCACAGTGATGTCGTTGAGGCCCCGGTAGTTGATGCACGGGGGCAGGGTTTTGTCCTTCTCCACAAAGAAGAACCCTGCGCCGGCGAAAAGGCAGAAGTACGGATGAACCCGGCAGCTAGGGAGTCCTCAATGTAGGTCTCCATAGCCTTGGTCTCCGGACCCGACAGCGAGTACAGTCGTCCCCATGGCGGAGTGGTGCCTGGGAGAAGGTCGATTCCGCAGTCGTAGGGTCAGTGCGGTAGAAGCGAAGTGGCCCGGGCCTTACTGAACACCTCCCGGAGGTCCTGGTACTCCTTGGGAATGGCGGAGAGGTCCGAGGCAACTTCCGAGCCCCCAGGAAGACGTCCCGGGGCAGGCTGCACTGACTTCAGGCAATGAGCGTGGCAGAACGGGCTCCAGCCCATGATGGCACCAGTAGACCAGTCAATAAAGGGGTTGTGTCGCTGGAGTCAAGAGAAACCCAATAGTCGATGGCCTCAGAGTCGGTCCCAGAGTACCCGGAGAGATTTCGACTGGTTCCCCCACAGCAAGATGGCATGAAAGGGGGTGTGAGTAAGGGGAGAAGAAAAGTTATCCATATGGCCCACCAGAGTACTCGCTCCTACAGGTGAGCCTGGTCTTTTAGTGGACAGGTGGACACAAAATGACCAGTAGTCCCGCAATACAGGCAACTCTTCATGTGAATCCTGTATTGCCGTCTGCCTAGTTGCATTGGCTCGGGAAGAGGTGAATCGGCAGACTTCGGAGACTCTCTGGGACTTCCGGGAGGGCTCGGAGGCGAGGTGTAACCGGACTTCCTCTCCTTCCTTCGTTTCCGTAGTCGGCCATCGATCCGAATGGTCAAGGCGATGAGCGAGTTGAGATCCGTCGGTAGTTCCCGGGCTGCAAGCTCGTCCTTTACTTCCTCCGATACTCTGTGCAGGAACGTGTCGAACTGCGCTTCCAGGTTCCAGGCACACTCAGCTGCCAACGTGCGGAAATCCACTGCATAGTCTGCCACACTGCGGGATTCTTGCTGAAGCTGGAGTAACTTCCGGGCAGCCTCTCTCAAGGACAATGGAGCATCGAAAACCTTCTTTACCTCCTGCATGAACTCCAGACTGAAGCATACGGCCGACTGTTGTTCCTACACTGCCGTAGCCCAGGCGGGAGCCCTCCCGGACATCAGCGTGAAGAGGTACGTTATCTCAGAGCGATTCAAGGGGAAGAAGGAGGGCTGCAGCTCGATGATGAGCAAACACTGAGCGAGAAATGCCCGACATGTTCTAGACTCTCCAGCGAAGTGTTCCGGGGGAGGTAAGCGGGGTTCTCGGGAAACCGAGGTGGCCGGGGAGGCCGTGCTGCTAACAGCTGGGTTACTGAGGGGCTGGGAGGTTACCGTCGTGGTAGGCTGCCTAACAGACAACCTGCGGAATTGCTCCAGCAAGGTGTTAAACGCTCGGTCATGGCATTCAGCCAAGGTCTGGAACCCTTTCATGAGACCACGAAGCAACTCCTCGTGCCTTCCAATGGTGGCTCCTTGGGAGGAGATGGCATTGCAGAGCTGGTCCGAGTCTGCTGGGTCAGTCATGGCCAGTTCGTACTATCACGTTTCAGGAGAAGACCCAGATGCAGACAGTGTTGAAGTAAAAAACTTTTCTTTCAAAAACAGGGGGCAGGCAAACGACAGGTCAAGGGCAGGCAGAGGTCAGTAATCCAGATCAGAGTCCAAAAGGTACAGAACGGCAGGCAGTCTCAGGGTCAGGGCAGGCAGAGGTCAATAATGCAGAGTGGTGTGACAAGGTACGGAACGGCAGGCAGTCTCAGGGTCAGGGAAGGCAGAATGGTCAAAACCGGGAAAACTAGAAAACAGGAACTTGAGAAAGACAGGAGCAAGGGGAAAACCGCTGGTAGGCTTGACGAAATAAAACAACTGGCAACAGACAAACAGAGAACACAGGTATAAATACACTGGGGATAATGGGGAAGATGGGTGACACCTGGAGGGGGTGGAGACAATCACAAAGACAGGTGGAACAGATCAGGGTGTGACACTCTAAATGCCATGCAGACCATAGATATAATTACAGAAATACATCCTTCTCAGAGCAGTAGATATTTAATCATAAAGATTATAAATATGTATGTGTTACTTTACATTGATCTGAACTGGCCCTGCATGTGACAGGGTGAGAGGTGTGCTGTGTGACTGAGATACTTCATTATGCAGACCAGGGGTGATTCTTGGAAAGGAAGCTTGATTTTCCATGTAGCCTATGCAAAGACTCAGCTACTTTTCATGACCGTCCTTAAAAGCGGTGTCTGGGAAATGTAATAAAAGTCACTCTGTAGGACTCAGAGGACACTCAGTGGAATGTAGCAGTGCTTTGACCTAATGATATTACTGGAAGCTCTTCTCATTTTCCGTTTTGGCAGTCATTTCTGTTTCAAGTGGTCAGCTAGTGGTTGTGTCGCACTGACTGTCTTGACCATTGAGACAGTGTTTAACCCTGTCCAGTCCTTGGTATGTGATCCTTGATGTTCATCACAGCCAGTGAAGGGGAGTCAATTCCTTGTGAAGTGTGCTCTTTAAAAATAGCAGGGTTCTTGTCATGGTTCATTTGCGTTGGGCAAGCAATACGCTGTATAGCCCCTTAGAGAATGGTGACGTACAGTTTACAAGAACTCATCTGACTGATCTCAATGTGAATGTGGCATTCAGCCTGGGGCTAGGATTGGGAGGGAACTGACTTTATAACCCCTGCATCCCAAATTCCCAAATCAACACATCTCCCCCTCCCATCTCTAACGCTATACATACTTCGACATTTTAAGCAATGCACCGAAACCCCTCTGAATGATTTTGCGCTGATTTTTGTAAAGGGTGGTTTCTTTTCTCTCCCCCTGATTTTACCTGACTCTGTGTGATTGCCCCCCACTTTCATCACTTTTCAAGCTTCTCGGACAATCCAGCCAGCGAGAGGTTATTTCAATGACACCAACCTGATGCAGAGGGTTGTGCCCCTCTCACTTTCCAGTGCTTTCAGATGGTGCCTACAATGCACTCTAGATCTGTTGTTTGGGGGAGGGGGGGGATCGGTAAATTATGCAACATGGTGGAAGCATTCCTCTTCACTGCATTATGGTTAAGTATTCAAGTTGGAAAATGTTAATGCTTCTAACACACCCAGTGTTAATTCAACTCAGCTAGACTGTGGTGGCTGGATGCTCACTCTAAATAAAGCAAAGTACAAGATACAGTCGAGTGGAAATAGGGAATTGTAAGGAATACAATGTACAGTGCCATGTTTTTAAACACTGAAAGTGATTACATCAAATGTCTAAATGTGTAAAATAAAAAGGTAATCTAGGTCATGTTACCTTGACAGTTCAAAGGTTAACCACTTTAACGATGTAGTACTGTAATAAAACATTTGATTTAACTGCTTTGACCAGTATATAATTAACAAATTCACTATATTTTGGTACAGTTTCTCTGAAACTAAAACCAAGCTGGCACTCCACTGTTAACACCAACAACAATCCAAACGAATAAGAAATGTTTTATGATAGCGAGATGTGTGGAGTTGAAGAAACCTGAAGCGATGCTTGGAAAAATGAAAGAGAAAGCCACTTAGTTGTTTGAGAAAATAGACTTAGGCAACGCTTTCATGTTGCTTTCCTTAGACTCACATGTTGAAACCATTAATTCCCAGAATATATTCCCTTCAGGTTTTTAGACTTGAGTTAAAATTGCCATAGAGTTTCATCATGGTGTTGCACTTTGCCCTTCATACCTTCTCTCAATAACAAACCGTACAGACACTGCATTATGGTTAACCACAAGAGAAAGCTCTTCATTTGGCAAAAATGCTGTAATTTGTCATGTACAGGACCAATAAAACCAACAGATATTATAATTGTCATATTTCAATTGATATTTTACTCCCAACATAGCTCATTTAAATCAGATGGAGAAATCATACATTATTCAGAGTGCGACTTTACGACTTTGTATCTACCCTTGATGAAGACTTTGTAAAAAAAGGAATAGTCAGTATAGAATAGTTGGGGTAGTTAGTCACACATCTGCCTTTAACTCATGACGTCCAAACTCCCATGATGCATAGGGCCGTACTGTATAATGTATGCCCTGACTCACTTCCCTGTCCTCACATCAGAGGTGATAGCTAGCTTCACTACAAAGACCTCTCATTGTCTTATTACACATTTTGAAAATCAGTGGTTCTGGTAATCTAATCTGCTCAGTCCTAATCAAGGAGCTCCAGCCCTCACAGTCATTTCCGTAGTGTCAAGCCTCGGCTTCCTCCCAAAACCAAACTAATCGGGAGCTCATGTCCTGTGTTTCAACCTTCTGGAAGCGGCCGCAATTGGGAACGGTTTATCTGCTCTCTATGTTTAATCAGGGAGCAGATTTGCACTCTAGCAGTTGATTACTACAACATAACCTCTATGGCCAATGGGCTGGGCAGCCCACAAAGTCGGCCTTTTATTTCTGATTGGGAAAAGAAACAAAGATGCAACATAACTCTTTGGTTATCAGCGTAGGCTATGTTTGTCTATTGTGGGAAGTATATGCATTTCGCTCGTTTGCTGTCTAATTGCACACTGATGCGTACACTCAGGCGCTCACACGCACACTCTCACAGACTCAGTCACAGACAAATGCAGACAAAAACACATAAGCCTAAATTTTTCCATCATAGACAAACACTGACGGACACATACTGTGTCACAATCTCTCTGTCACTGGCATAATCGCCTCTGTATCTGCGGGAACAAAAGTTCTCAGCTGGCCAGCTGTGCGCCGTCCAAGGGATTTCCATTTTCTCAACAGGAAGATAAGGGTTAAAGGTTTTAAAGGGGGAATGTAGCTACTGTTTCAATAGGAGGAAGTGGGATTGACCTAGCACAACAACAATATTCCTCCACTGCTGGTCAAAAGTTACCTCTACATTACAATCTGTTTGAATCCTCTTATCCGATACAAAAGTCTCCCACAAGTACCTATCTTTATTATTACCTGGCAAAATGAAGTGGCTTGGCAGTTAATCAATCAGACATTTCAATATCAGATTATCACCTCTCCAATCTCGTTCATATTCAATGTAAATATTCAATAGTACAAATGATTTCCATAGTGTTCCTTAACAGGTTATTGACAATGTTATTTATTTTGATTCCATCTGCTTTGAAATGGCTTGTAAAATTGAAATGATGGCCACTCATGTAAGGATGATATAACAAGCAATGGGATTATCAGACAATTAAAGAAGATTGAATCAATATTGAAAGGGTCACTACAGTTTGTTTTAATCAGCTTTAAAAAAAGTTAGGTTTGGAGAGCTCTTTGATCCTATAGCGACACAACAGCAGCTGGTATATCTGGCGTGTTCAGGGGAGTCATTTGACCAGGATGGATTCCCTTGTTGTTTATAGAAGGTTGGGATCATCCAAGGTATGCATATAAAATACTTTTAAACCTGTTATTAGAGGGGACATCCAAAGACTGATAACGGGAAAATGATTTATGTCGGATTTTGATCCCCTTTAGCATTGTAGCCTACATTTTCTAACCAATATTTCCAGGCGGAAAAAAAGAATTTGGACCCTGGTAATTGAAGAGGAAATGTGTGCCTCTTAAGTGGATTTTTGGATGTATGGATTTAGAAGCTGTAATGCTTTTGCCTAGCCCTAAACCAAAGCCACACTTTAACCCTTTCTACATTTGACTCAAGGCAAAGGGCTAATGTTTTTGTTTATTATATGCCACATGAGCCGCCACAATAGGGCACGGAGAGAGAATGAAAGAGAAAATACAAACAGAAACATCACGAGAGCTGATATTTCTGTGAATGTCCCCGAAAGCTTGGGGGGAAAAAGGTTGAGCTGGCTGTTAGTGACTTATCAGACACAGCCATGCACAGAGGCAGGATACCCAAGCCATTTGTCAGTCACCGCAGGCCGCAGTCTTAATTGAAGCATGATTAATAAATAAACCAAACTCCTACTGATTGTGGATTATCTCTATAAATATACCTAATTAATCCTGCATATAAATGTCATTGTTTTCCTATTTCTAGACATTGAAAAGCTCTTGTCTCCCATTGGTTTCTGCCTGAGAGAGGGAGTTGTTTTAGTGGATTTTTAATGGCACAATAAGACTTATTTTGCATCCACAAAGATGCCGTGCCGATAGCAAAGCTCATTGATAGAAAATAATCAAATGGTTCTGCCTAGGAGATAAAAGCTATTTGAGAGGATAATGAATCATTTTTGTTTGTCCCTCTCAGGGTTGGTAACAGATTACCCTCAGAGAGGGGGGATAAATACAGAGTGAGAGAAAGAAAGAAAGAGAGTGGCACTCCATTCCAATTTATCCACTCACCATGAAGTTACAGCCATGCAAAACACAAACTCATGCATAATGAATGCCAAACATAAGAATAACATTAAACACACTCGCTCTGCCTCATTGTGTCCCCGATTTCAGGCATAAAGTTGTGTCTGAGAAACTGAGCTCGAGGAAGAGCGTCAGAAGCACATCAATAACTTAACACATTTGTCAATTAAAATATGTAACAAAAACCCCATGGAAGTCAGTAAAAGATTATTACGAATTACCTGGTATGTATCAGTCTGACTGTGGCAGGAACGACCTCCTTCTCCTCCTGTGGACTGGAGTTGTGTGGCTTGCTCAAAGAAAGGGCTGTTCTTTTTAGGGGGTGGAATTAATAGTCTTATTAATGAGCGCTAATCAGTAAAAATAGCAATGGGGGTACTGTTTAGTCTGCCACACATAGCACATGTATATATGCTCCACATATTAATCAAGCGTGAAGGGCCCCTGGCTCCCTGGTGAATACGTGGTCGGACTTCGGAGGCCACAGCAGACCTGAGGTCATATCTTCTAGCCTTCCCAACACGCTGAGGTCATTAGGAGTGAAACAGAAACAGGAAATGAAAGATGCCTCGTTGCACACCTCAAAATATGATGCTGGTTCATTGACCCATTGCTCGTTTATGAAAGGGAACCTTTGTTAAGTGAATAGGTGGACAGTACAGTACCCCAAGACTAAATGGGAGTCAGTAGAGGCTTAGAGGAATAGCGTGATATACAGTGCCTTCAGAAAGTATTCATAACCATTGACCTATTCCACATTTTGCTGTGTTACAGCCTGAATTCAAAATGGATTAAATATTTTTAAAAAATCACTCATCTACACACAATACCCCATAATGACAAAGTGAAAACATGTTTTTAGACATTTTTGCAAATGTATTGAAAATTAAATATAGAAATATCTAATTTACACAACCCTGAGTCAATACTTTGTAGAAGCACCTTTGGCAGCGATTACAGCTGTGAGTCTTTCTGGGTAAGTCTTTAAGGACTTTCCAACATTTGCTCATTATACTTTTCAAAATTCTTCAAGCTCTGTCAAATTGGTTGTTGATCATTGCTAGACAACCATTTTCAGGTCTTGCCATAGATTTCAAGTAGATTTAAGTCAAAACTGTAACTCGGCCACTCAGGAACATCCATTGTCTTCTTGGTAAGCAACTCCAGTGTAGATTTGGCCTTGTGTTTTAGGTTATTGTCCTGCTGAAAGGTGAATTAATCTACTAGTGTCTGGTGGAAAGCAGACTGAACCAGGTTTTCCTCTAGGATTTTGCTTGTGCTTACCTCCATTCCGTTTCTTTTTTTATCCTGAAATACTCCCCAGTCCTTAACGTTTACAAGCATACCCATAACATGATGCAGCCACCATTATGCTTGAAAATATGGAGAGGTACTCAGTAATGTGCTATATTGGATTTGCCCCAAAGATAACACTTTTTATTCAGGAAAAAAAGTGATTGCTTTGCCACAGTTTTTTGCAGTATTACTTTAGTGCCTTGTTGCAAACAGGATACATGTTTTGCAATATTTTTTATTCTGTACAGGCTTACTTCTGTTCACTCTTTCAGTTAGGTTAGTATTGTGGAGAACTACAATGTTTGTTGATCCATCCTCAGTTTTCTTCTATTACAGCCATTAAACTCTGTAACTGTTTTAAAGTCAACAATGGCCTCATGGTGAAATCCCTGAGCGGTTTCCATCCTCTCCGGCAACTGAGTTAGGAAGGATGCCTGCATCTTTGTAGTGACTGGATGTATTGATACACCATCCAAAGTGTAATGTGGTCCTCTGTAGCTCAATTGGTAGAGCACGGCGCTTGTAACGCCAGGGTAGTGGGTTCGATCCCCAGGACCACCCATACGTAAAAATGTATGCACACATGACTGTAAGTCGCTTTGGATAAAAGCGTCTGCTAAATGGCATATTATTCATTAATAACTTCACCATGCTCAAAGGGATATTCAGTGTCTGCTTCTTTTTTTTTCTCCCAATGAAAACCTCCCTGGTCTTTGTGGTTGAATCTGTGTTTGAAATTCACTGCTCGACTGAGGGACCTTACAGATAATTTTATGTGTGGGGTACAGAGATAAGCTACTCATTAAAAATGACTACTGCACATAGAGTGAGTCCATGCAATGTATTATGTGACTTGTTAAGCAAATCTTTTGTCCTGAACTTATTTAGGCTTGCCATAACAAAGGGGTTGAATACTTATTGACTCATTGACATTTAATTAAGTTGTAAACATTTCAAAAAACATAATTCCACTTTGACATTATGGGGTATTGTGTGTAGGCCAGTGACAAACGAATCTCAATGTAATCCATTTTAAATTCAGGCTGTAACACAGCCAAATGTGGAAAAAGTCAAGGGGTGTGAATACTTTCTGAAGGCACTGTAGGTATTATGATGTTATGGCGTGATGTTTTCCTCTAATCAGACTACGTCTTTCATTAGCACTACCTCTTTCATTCCTTCCCTATCAACAACAGTATCGACATTAGAAATGAAAAATAAAAACAACTAAAAACCCATGCCGGCCATGCAAAGTGGAAGATTATCATGAGATATTTAATCCCTTTATCTTTTCTCATCTCTTGATTGCTTGGCTAAAGCCATTTCTCCCCACACTTTCCAGTCTCCACACCTTCAGACCTGTTTATCGCTTTTATTCCAGATTAAATTGGGCCCTAATCCCATTGAGGGGATCTGATTAAACCGCTGCACAGAGTGTCTGTCTCGTCTAAGTGATTTTCTTTGTTGCATCATCCCACCCCCCTGACATTACAAGAAGGAAACAATCTCCCTTGTTCTTGCACACATGAAAATAAGTTCAATATGCACACTGGAAAAGGAAGAATGAAAAAAAGACATGGGAGGTGTGGGGAAGTTAGTTACTTCCTTTTAAAATAACCAAGGTTACTTTGCGAGCTGTCCATCATGTCTTTGTGAAATAGGCCTCTTTTAAGTGTGTGGCCATATTTAAAGGAGTATAATTGTTGGACCCCTGTGGTTATTACTAATCTCTGCTTGGCATGATTCTCAACATGAATCAATACAGTTTACAGTCCCACACCATTAGCTGTGTTTTTTACAAGATGCATAAATACTCTGTTTTTAGTACTGTAGAGAGGGTGATAAACAAATGAATACTTCAGACATGCAGTATTATTATGAGATACTGCACTGGAATTCTACAAAGCCCACAGTCGCCATCTTGTGGATTTATTTTCCATTACAGCATCTTTTATGTGTTGCAGTTGTCTTGTACAGTCTATGGCAGTTCTGCTGAAAGCAGGGATAGTGTTGAGACATTTAACAATTGTGATTTTCCCTGTAAATAATCAGAGGATCCTTGGATGAAGACAATGATTACAATTTAAGTGTCTGATACGCCTTCATCAGCGGTTTTCTTCTGGCTATAGGTCCCTGTCTGCACATTTTGGAGCATCTCCAAAATGGCCCTGGCTGTTTTATTTGAAGAGGCTGAGTGCTGGGCTGTATAATTATCACTGATGAGTTTGCTTGTCGTGGAGTGGCATGCTGGGAAATTGGACGGAATTCAGGGACAGTTAGCCTGACTGTTCCCGAGATAGACAAGATGGCTGAGTCCAGGACGGGTTTAGCTGGTTGTTGCACCACGAATGAATGTGTGTTCTGCAATCGTTAGGAGTTACGACTGCACTAGATATACATGAGAAATGAATGGTTATGAATGGTCTGCATGAAATGCTCTCACTGTGCTGCTCTCATTGTGCTAGAAGATACAGAAACAGAACATTCCATCTTGCTCTTTCTGATGAATGAATGGAATTCTGAGTGTTTATGGTTTTCATTTAAGTGATAATGCCCGAGAAGCCGGTGTTTGGGGGATATATTGGCATCGGTGTTGTTAGGCCTGAGACGAAGCAGAGGCCCGGCAAACCGTGCCAATAAATTAATTTTCATCTTCTAGTTCATCCTTGCACAAGATATAGTCCCGACACAAATCTAAGGTTGCTATCCAAGCCGGCTGGTCGTTCGTTCTATCGGTTCGGTTGCCAGACATGCGACCCAGTCGCTCAGTCTTTTGGTTCTGTAACTATGGACGCGACCCAGTCGTTCATTCTAAATGTTCCATTGTCATACTGGCTGGCAATGTTCTTATCCCTTGCTTGCTAGCTAGTCAACTATGGCTCATTTACAGTCACGTCAAACAGTGCAGCAAAGTAGCTGCATTTGCGTTTGTTTAAGCTGTTTTCTAGTGATATTTATTTGGATACATCCATAACAATGAGCTAATGATGCACGATTTCGCTGGCATAGAAGATGTGCTCTCTCATCAGGACACTGTTGTTCAGAGGAGCTAGCCAACAACAAAGCTAACACAATCACTTCAAACTGAAGCTGGAAAGAATGCAAACTAGCTGCACTTCATTTTGTTTGACCTGTTTTCTATTGGCAATACTTTGTATATGTACAGTTGAAGTCTGAAGTTTACGTACACTTAGGTTGGAGTCATTAAAACTCATTTTTCAACCACTCCACAAATTTCTTGTTAACAAACTATAGTTTTGGCAAGTCGGTTAGGACATCTACTTTGTGCATGACACAAGTCATTTTTCCAACAATTGTTTACAGACAGATTATTTCACTTATAATTCACTGTATCACAATTCCAGTGGGTCAGAAGTTTACATACACTAAGTTGACTGTGCCTTTAAACAGCTTGGAAAATTCCAGAAAATGATGCCATGGCTTTAGAAGCTTCTGATAGGCTAATTGACATCATTTGAGTCAATCATTTGAGTCAGCAAGGAAGAAGCCACTATCCAAAACCGCCATAAAAAAGCCAGACTACGGTTTGCAACTGCACATGGGGACAAAGATCGTACTTTTTGGAGAAATGTCCTCTGGTCTGATGAAACAAAAATAGAACTGTTTGGCCATAATGACCATCGTTATGTTTGGAGGAAAAAGGGGGACTTGCAAGCCGAAGAACACCATCCCAACCGTGAAGCACGGGGGTGGCAGCATCATGCTGTGGGGGTGCTTTGCTGCAGGAGGGACTGGTGCACTTCACAAAATAGATGGCATCATGAGGAAGGAAAATGATGTGGATATATTGAAGCAACATCTCAAGACATCAGTCAGGAAGTTAAAGCTTGGTCGTAAATAGGTCTTCCAAATGGACAATGACCCCAAGCATACTTCCAAAGTTGTATCAAAAATGGCTTAAGGACAACAAAGTCTAGGTATTGGAGTGGCCATCACAAAGCCCTGACCTCAATCCTATAGAAAATGTGTGGGCAGAACTGAAAAAGTGTGTGCGAGCAAGGAGGCCTACAACCTGATTCAGTTACACCAGCTCTGTCAGGAGGAATAGGCCAAAATTCAGCTTGTGGAAGGCTACCCAAAACGTTTGACCCAAGTTAAACAATTTAAAGGCAATGCTACCAAATACTAATTGAGTGTATGTAAACTTCTGACCCACTGGGAATGTGGTGAAATAAATAAAAACTGAAATAAATCATTCTCTCTACTATTATTCTGACATTTCACATTCTCAAAATAAAGTGGTGATCCTAACTGACCTAAGACAGGGAATTTTTACTAGGATTAAATGTCAGGAATTGTGAAAAACTGAGTTTAAATGGATTTGGCTAAGGTGTATGTAAACTTCCAACTTCAACTGTGTATATACAGTGGTGGAAAAATGTACTTAGTCAGCCACCAATTGTGCAAGTTCTCCCACTTAAAAAGATGAGAGAGGCCTGTAATTTTCATCATAGGTACAGGTCAACTATGACAGACAAAATGAGAAAAAAAAATCCAGAAAATCACATTGTAGGATTTGTTATGAATTTAGTTGCAAATTATGGTGGAAAATAAGTATTTGGTCAATAACAAAAGTTTCTCAATACTTTGTTATATACCCTTTGTTGGCAATGACACAGGTCAAACGTTTTCTGTAAATCTTCACAAGGTTTTCACACACTGTTGCTGGTATTTTGGCCCATTCCTCCATGCAGATCTCCTCTAGAGCAGTGATGTTTTGGGGCTGTCGCTGGGCAACACAGACTTTCAACTCCCTCCAAAGATTTTCTATGGGGTTGAGATCTGGAGACTGGCTAGGCCACTCCAGGACCTTGAAATGCTTCTTACGAAGCCACTCCTTCGTTGCCCGGGCGGTGTGTTTGGGATCATTGTCATGCTGAAAGACCCAGCCACGTTTCATCTTCAATGCCCTTGCTGATGGAAGGAGGTTTTCACTCAAAATCTCACGATACATGGCCCCATTCATTCTTTCCTTTACACGGATCAGTCGTCCTGGTCCCATTGCAGAAAAACAGCCCCAAAGCATGATGTTTCCACCCCCATGCTTCACAGTAGGTATGATGTTCTTTGGATGCAATACAGCATTCTTTGTCCTCCAAACACGACGAGTTGAGTTTTTAACAAAAAGTTATATTTTGGTTTCATCTGACCATATGACATTCTCCCAGTCCTCTTCTGGATCATCCAAATGCACTCTAGCAAACTTCAGACGGGCCTGGACATGTACTGGCTTAAGCAGGGGGACACGTCTGGCACTGCAGGATTTGAGTCCCTGGCGGCGTAGTGTGTTACTGATGGTAGGCTTTGTTACTTTGGTCCCAGCTCTCTGCAGGTCATTCACTAGGTCCCCCAGTGTGGTTCTGGGATTTCTGCTCACCGTTCTGGTGATCATTTTGACCCCACGGGGTGAGATCTTGCGTGGAGCCCCAGATCGAGGGAGATTATCAGTGGTCTTGTATGTCTTCCATTTCCTAATAATTGCTCCCACAGTTGATTTCTTCAAACCAAGCTGCTTACCTATTGCAGATTCAGTCTTCCCAGCCTGGTGCAGGTCTACAATTTTGTTTCTGGTGTCCTTTGACAGCTCTTTGGTCTTGGCCATAGTGGAGTTTGGAGTGTGACTGTTTGAGGTTGTGGACAGGTGTCTTTTATACTGATAACAAGTTCAAACAGGTGCCATTAATACAGGTAACGAGTGGAGGACAGAGGAGCCTCTTAAAGAAGAAGTTACAGGTCTGTGAGACCCAGAAATCTTGCTTGTTTGTAGGTGACCAAATACTTATTTCCCACCATAATTTGCAAATAAATTCATTAAAAATCCTACAAACAACCAAGTTTGTGTCACGCCCTGGCTCTAGGGACTCTTTTAAGTTGAGCCAGGGTGTGTAGAGTTTATGTTTTGTGCTCGTTGTGTCTAGTCTAGTTTTTGTATATCTATGTTGGCCAGAGTGGTTCTCAATCAGAGGCAACGAGTATCAGCTGTTGCTGGTTGTCTCTGATTGGGAACCATATTTAGTCAGGTGGTTTTCCCACAGTGTTTGTGGGATCTTGTTCCGTGTTGGTTTGTACCTGTGGACGTCACGTATCGATTTGTTGTTTTGTTCGTGTATCATTTAATAAATAAGTATGTTCACCTTCCACGTTGCGCCTTGGTCCTCTATATCCGACGATCGTGACAGAAGATCCCACCAATACAGGACCAAGCAGCGTGCCCAGGCAGGAGAGGAGAAGCGGCGCCAACCGGGCAGTCGTCGGACAGGCGAGGGGCACCCCCAATAAATTTTTAGGGGGGGGCACATGGCAGGGACGACGGGGCCACTGGAGGCAGATAAGGGGCGAGTTGGTGGACGAGGAGAGAAGGCCACCGGGTTACGGGAGCCATTGGTGTATAGAGGGAAGGAAAATGTAGAGGCACGGCGAGAGGTACTGAAGTGTGTTGCCAGTCCGGTCCGGCCCGTTCCTGATCCCCGTGTAAGGCCAGTGGTGTGTGTTCCCAGTACGGTCCGGCCTGTTCCTGTCCATCGCGCCAAGCCTATGGTGCGCGTCGCCAGCCCGGCCCGGCCTGTTCCTGCTCCCCGCACCAAGCCAATGGTGCGCGTTGCCAGCCCGGCCCGGCCCGTTCCTGCTCCCCGCACCAAACCTGTGGTGCGCATCGCCAGCCCGTTCCGGCCTGTTCCTGCTCCCAGCACCAAGCTAGTGGTGCGCGTCGCCAGCCCGACCCGGTCTGTTCCTGCTCCCCGCACCAAACCTGTGGTGCGCATCGCCAGCCCGTGCCCGTTTCACCGGTGCCTGGTCAGGGACCGGTCAGCTGCTCCACACCGGAACCTGAGCAATCCGCTCCACCGAAGTCCAGTCCAGCTCCAGCCAGTGGGGCTAGACCAGACCAGGGGCACTACGGGGGGGTTAGTAGAGGGTGGTGGTCAAGCCCGGAGCCGGAACCGCCTCCGAGGAGGAATGCCCACCCAGCCCTCCCCTGTTCGGTGATGTTTAGGCGCGGTCGCAGTCCGCGCCTTTAGGGGGGGGTACTGTCACGCCCTGGCTCTAGGGACTCTTTTAAGTTGAGCCAGGGTGTGTAGAGTTTATGTTTTGTGCTCGTTGTGTCTAGTCTAGTTTTTGTATATCTATGTTGGCCAGAGTGGTTCTCAATCAGAGGCAACGAGTATCAGCTGTTGCTGGTTGTCTCTGATTGGGAACCATATTTAGTCAGGTGGTTTTCCCACAGTGTTTGTGGGATCTTGTTCCGTGTTGGTTTGTGTTTTGCACCTGTGGACGTCACGTATCGATTTGTTGTTTTGTTCGTGTATCATTTAATAAATAAGTATGTTCACCTTCCACGTTGCGCCTTGGTCCTCTATATCCGACGATTGTGACAGTTTGTGAACATGCACCATATTCATTCTCCAGGACATAATAAACGGTCAGGATAAAAGGCGTTCCCTCGGATGCTAAATCCAGGCATTTAGCAATACATCACATTTTTTATCGTTGGTCAAGAGAAACATATTTACCCAGATGCTATTCAGGCTAATTGCATTTTATGAAGGCAGCTGATCCCACCACTTTAATGCAATAAAATGTATATTTTAATCCCTATAAATCCAGATCATTGGATTTGATGACATGTCATAACTACAGGATTTACTGACATAAGAAGTAGTTTCTGCTCATCTTTCAAACTTCAGGGATATAAATCTGCTCACAGGCCTAGAAACAAGTTGACCAACACTTAACAGTAGCTATGTTACTACAATTATCTAATAGCTGGCAATACAAAACCTATCATGCGGCCTATTTAATTGAGCACTAAAAATAACTCCAAGGCAACGTGTCAGCAATTTCCCATCATCTTTCCTGTTAGACAAGTTGTGGGCTCTCATAAGCAGTGCTGTATTATCTGTCCATCAACAACCACAAGGATATTGGACTGGCCTATTGCTCAGAACAGTTGGAGTCCTGCCTGAAAAGCTTGTCATTTGGACAGAGAAAAATTGATAAACAACAACCGGAGACATGTAGTTATAGTACAGACTTCAGACTTCGAAACGTCAGCCGAGTTTCTGTCAAGCAATGCCCAGAATTTGTCAGGTCTGTTTTGGCATCTATAAAACAAATTAACTCTATTGTTGGAGACAACACAACATGATACATCAATTTCAGTTCAATTGTATGTGTAGTAAAACATATGCATACAAAGGCATCTAACAGCAGTCTGTTCTGCAGTCTGGAGAACACAATGGCAAACAATTGCAGTTGGCAGAACAAAACACAACCAACGTATTTTAATTGTTTTAATCAAAGCAGAAGTAGAATAAGACATCCACGTCAAAGTGGATTCAAGGTTTACTAAATGATGCCATTGAAATGTTGAAGATGATTAGAAAGACACTGTCACTTTCAGATATCTTCTTCTGTGGCTAAGTGTAGATTATTATGACTAGCAATAGTATGCACAGGGTTTGGCTACAGATTATGGGAAATCAACATATATTACAACTGCTAACTTATTAACACCCACTTTTTTTGTATACTGTATATATCAGAACTCGGGATAAGACCCAGATGGAGACAGTTCGGATCACAGATGTTTATTTACAAAACAGGGGGCAGGCAAACGACAGGTCAAGGGCAGGCAGAGGTCCGTAATCCAGGGTAGTGTCAGTAAGGTGCAGAATGGCAGGCAGGCTCAGGGTCAGGGCAGGCAGAGGTCAGTAATCCAGGGCAGTGTAAGAAAGGTACAGAATGGCAGGCAGGCTCAGGGTCAGGGCAGGCAGAGGTCAGTAATCCAGGGCAGTGTAAGAAAGGTACAGAAAGGCAGGCAGGCTCAGGGTCAGGGCAGGCAGAGGTCAGTAATCCAGGGCAGTGTAAGAAAGGTACAGAAAGGCAGGCAGGCTCAGGGTCAGGGCAGGCAGAATGGTCAAAACCGGAAGAACTAGAAAACAGGGACTAGACCAAACAGGAGTACGGGAAAAAACATGCTGGTAAACTTGACGAGACAAGACGAACTGGCAACAGACAAACAGAAAACACAGGTATAAATGCACAGGGGATAATGAGGGAAAATGGGCAACACCTGGAGGGGGTGGAGACAAGCACAAGACATGTGAAACAGATCAGGGTGTGACAGTATATTGCATTAACAGTGTCTAGAGAGAATGAGGTACAATACATAATTTGTGTATGGGTATGAGAGCTATGGGATATAAGTTGCTGTGAAGGGTACTTTGAGTGAGAACTCAGTTCCATTGCAGGAGGGAGAGAGCTCTCATTGCTCGGTTGTGTAGCAGTTGTTTGTCACGGAAGCAAACTGTTCTCAATTAACAGGCTGAACATTTTATCCAGTCGGCTTTAGCAGAGCGACTGCCTCCCCCACCTCCCTTCACACACACTGCACACCCTGGCTGCGTTGCGAAGCGCTGCTGGGAGGGCCCCAGCTCCGGCCCCCCATTCCTTGGTTCACACCTTCAGATATGCTGTGATGGAGATGCAAAGCTGGCTAATATAATTGCATATTAGCAAGCTTAGGCCTCCACCTCCCAGAGGGGTTGTTAATTCATCTCCACCAATTTACATTTCTGCCACTTTCTAATAACACTAATGAAAGAACTTTCCTCAGCAACAAGAAGGCCCCCAGTGCCTTTGGTAAGGGCTCAAGGTGCATTAAACACACAATAAATGCACAGAAAAACAGGGGCAAATCTCCCGACAGTGTTTGCCATATGCCACCAAGGTCCTAATTAGTGAGAGTTTTGTATTTTCAGAGGAGGAAAACACAAATGTGTCTGAATTTAGAGAACAGAAATGTTTCTCAGTGGGATACATTTCAAGCGAATAATAAGCAGAATTAAGCATTTTATGTTTCAAAGCACTTGAAGAGACTATTAATGAAGCAGCCATTGTGTGTGTGATTTTACTGCTGGCTTATTAGATGTGCAAATGATGTGCTGATGGCTCTTTAATCTGGGGAACTAGACGATGCAGTGTTCTCAGTGGGAGCTGGTGTACTGGGTTTAACTCTTCACTTCACCTACTGTCACTGATTCCCTGCAAAACTATTCAGAAGACACAAAGATCACTTTGACTTGTCCAAGTTTAAGTTCTGTAAATACATTTGGTGATAAAGCTGCATCGGAGCATCTGTTTGTAAACAGATACATCAGTAGATTGAAATTGTTATAAGACAGGCTCCTGTCATACAGCCCTCTTTATACAACTATTTCATCTGTGCAGCGAGGGGTTTAGAGTGGCGTTGGTGCAGTTAAAGAGCACTGCCCGCCCTCTCCATATAATTTTAATGGTAGGTTTATTTGAACAGTGAGAGACAGAATAACAACAACAAAAATCCAGAAAAACGCATGTCAAAAATTTTATAAATTGATTTGCATTTTAATGAGGGAAATAAGTATTTGACCCCTCTGCAAAACATGATTTAGTACTTGGTGGCAAAACCCTTGTTGGCAATCACAGAAGTCAGATGTTTGTTGGCCACCAGGTTTGCACACATCTCAGGAGGGATTTTGTTCCACTCCTCTTTGCAGATCTTCTCCAAGTCATTAAGGTTTCGAGGCTGACATTTGGCAGCTCGAACCTTCAGCTCCCTCCACAGATTTTCTATGGGATTAAGGTCTGGAGACTGGCTAGGCCACTCCAGGACCTTAATGTGCTTCTTCTTGAGCCACTCCTTTGTTGCCTTGGCCGTGTGTTTTGGGTCATTGTCATGCTGGAATACCCATCCACGACCCATTTTCAATGCCCTGGCTGAGGGAAGGAGGTTCTCACCCAAGATTTGACGGTACATGGCCCCGTCCATCGTCCCTTTGATGCAGTGAAGTTGTCCTGTCCCTTTAGCAAAAAAACACCCCCAATGTTTCCACCTCCATGTTTGATGGTGGGGATGGTGTTCTTGGGGTCATGGGCAGCATTCCTCCTCCTCCTCCAAACACGGCGAGTTGAGTTGATGCCAAAGAGCTCGATTTTGGTCTCATCTGACCACAACACTTTCACCCAGTTCTCCTCTGAATCATTCAGATGTTCATTGGCAAACTTCAGACGGCCCTGTATATGTGCTTTCTTGAGCAGGGGGACCTTGCGGGCGCTGCAGGATTTCAGTCCTTCACGGCGTAGTGTGTTACCAATTGTTTTCTTGGTAACTATGGTCCCAGCTGCCTTGAGATCATTGACAAGATCCTCTTGTGTAGTTCTGGGCTGATTCCTCACCGTTCTCATGATCATTGCAACTCCACGAGGTGAGATCTTGCATGGAGCCCCAGGCCGAGGGAGATTGACAGTTATTTTGTGTTTCTTCCATTTGCGAATAATCGCACCAACTGTTGTCACCTTCTCACCAAGCTGCTTGGCGATGGTCTTGTAGCCCATTCCAGCCTTGTGTAGGTCTACAATCTTGTCCCTGACATCATTGGAGAGCTCTTTGGTCTTGGCCATGGTGGAGAGTTTGGAATCTGATTGATTGATTGCTTCTGTGGACAGGTGTCTTTTAAACAGGTAACAAACTGAGATTAGGAGCACTCCCTTTAAGAGTGTGCTCCTAATCTCAGCTTGTTACTTGTATAAAAGACACCTGGGAGCCAGAAATCTTTCTGATTGAGAGGGGGTCAACTACTTATTTCCCTTGTTATTCTGTCTCTCACTGTTCAAATAAACCTACCATTAAAATTATAGACTGATCATTTCTTTGTCAGTGGGCAAATGTACAAAATCAGCAGGGGATCAAATACTTTTTTCCCTCACTGTATATGCAAGAACTGTGTGGCTTCCTGCTCTTCCTTCTCTGAAAGCTGAATTGTACTTTGCTTGCATGGCTGGTCTTTGCCACCAGCCTTTCATTTCACTCAAAAGTATGAGGCAATAAGAGGGAGGCAGAAGTCAAGAGGTGACAAGTCCACTGCAGAGCCCAGAGAGTCATTTTGGATCGAGTGGCACTCAGCACCTCAAGACAGTCCTCAGGTTAAAGACAAAATAAGAAAAAATATGAAAAAATCATTAGCTCCAGTCTGAGTTGTCATTTCCACAAAAAAACGGTGGAGACTTGCTCCTAGCGGTCATCTCAGTGGAGGGCAAAGCAGGCTCAGTCCCACTGAGGGTAAACTAATTGTCCCTGGAGCTCCCTCCAACCATCATAGAGAAAAATGAAATCCAGAGGCTGTCCAGTCCACCAGCGATTTACACACTTGGGCCATTGATTTGATCCTTTAATAATAATTGGAATTTGTGAAGCACAGCAGGAAAGGCCAGACGGGAGAAACAAAAAGATCAAAACAAACCTGAAGCTCTGTGGTTTAGAAGCCATAAGTGGACCCAAACAAACCGCCCTCCATCACTACAAACAGAAAGAGTGGTTGGCCACAATCTGGCCGCTTTTTGTGCTCAGCAGGCCATCAGAATGGAGGCTGCCTCGACAGGTTTATTAATGTAGCCTGTCATCTGTGCATGACTGAAATACAACATTTGCACAGTGTTGCAGAAAATAAGTGGGCTCTCAAACATTTGTTGCACTCTTTCCAGGCTGCGGGAAGATGTTTTAGGGTAGGGGTGCTGAATGTTTTTGTCACTAGATTCGCTTGTCTGCTGAGCCACCGGTCTGAGTGCACCACCTCGGCAACACCGGAATGGAAACCCAACGCACCCTAATCACCTCCAGCGCACCTGCACCTCATCACATTTACATTTACATTTACGTCATTTAGCAGACACTCTTATCCAGAGCGACTTACAAATTGGTGCATTCACCTTATAGCCAGTGGGATAACCACTTTACAATGTTTTTTTTTTTTTTTTTTTTTTTTTTTTGGGGGGGGGGGTAAGGGGTGGGGTAAGGGGGGGGGTAGAAGGATTACTTTATCCTATCCCAGGTATTCCTTAAAGAGGTGGGGACTGTTCAGGGTTGTGTTGTGTGTGATTGTTAGTGTCATGTCGTGTACTCGCTCATTGTTGTTCTCTTGCTCAGTGTTAAGTAAACCTTTACAGTTGAAGTCGGAAGTTTACATACATTTAGGTTGGAGTCATTAAAACTCATTTTTCAACCACTCCACAAATTTCTTATTAACAAACTATAGTTTTGGCAAGTCGGTTAGGACATCTACTTTGTGCATGACACAAGTCATTTTTCCAACAATTGTTTACAGACAGATTATTTCACTTATAATTCACTGTATCTGAATTCCTGTGGGTCAGAAGTTTACATACACTAAGTTGATGGTGCCTTTAAACAGCTTGGAAAATTCCAGAAAATGATGCCATGGCTTTAGAAGCTTCTGATAGGCTAATTGACATAATTTGAGTCAATTGGAGGTGTACCTGTGGATGTATTTCAAGGCCTACCTTCAAACGTAGTGCCTCTTTGCTTGACATCATGGGAAAATCAAAAGAAATCAGCCAAGACCAATTTCCAAATGCCTGAAAGTACCACGTTCATCTGTACAAACAATAGTACGCAAGTATAAACACTATGGGACCACGCTGCCGTCATACCGCTCAGGAAGGAGACACGTTCTGTCTCCTAGAGATTAATGTACTTTGGTGCGAAATGTGCAAATAAATCCCAGAACAACAGCAAAGGACCTTGTGAAGATGCTGGAGGAAACAGGTACAAAAGTAACTATATCCACAGTAAAACGAGTCCTATGTCGACATAACCTGAAAGGCCGCTCAGCAAGGAAGAAGCCACTGCTCCAAAAACGCCATAAAAAAGCCAGACTACGGTTTGCAACTGCACATGGGCACAAAGATCGTACTTTTCGGAGAAATGTCCTCTGGTCTGATGAAACAAAAATAGAACTATTTGGCCATAATGACCATTGTTATGTTTGGAGGAAAAAGGGGGTCTTGCAAGCCGAAGAACACCATCCCAACCATGAAGCACAGGGGTGGCAGCATCATGGTGTGGGGGTGCTTTGCTGCATGAGGGACTGGGGCACTTCACAAAATAGATGATATCATGAGGAAGGAAAATGATGTGGATATATTGAACTGAAAAAGCGTGTGCAAGCAAGGAGGCCTACAAACCTGACTCAGTTACACCAGCTCTGTCAGGAGGAATGGGCCAAAATTCACCCAACTTATTGTGGGAAGCTTGTGGAAGGCTACCCGGCACGTTTGACCCAAGTTAAACAATTTAAAGACAATGCTACCAAGTACTAATTGAGTGTATGTAAACTTCTGACCCACTGCGAATGTGATGAAATAAATAAAAGCTGAAATAAATCATTCTCTCTGCTATTATTCTGACATTTCACATTCTTAAAATAAAGTGGTGATCCTAACTGGCCTAAGACAGGGAATTTGTACTAGGATTAAATGTCAGGAATTGTGAAAAACTGAGTTTAAATGTATTTGGCTAAGGTGTATGTAAACATCCGACTTCAACTGTACATTGTTCCTGCGTCTGCGTCCTACCTCTTTGTATCCTCAGTACTCGTCACAGAATCACACACCTCATGAAGATGGATGCAGCAGGTAATCCTCCTGGAGTTTCCCAGCGCCTCGACCAGCAGCAGATTTCCCAGCTCAACGCCTCCATGCAGGACATGCTCCAAACACTGCATAAACTGACCATCGCTCCGGTTCCACCTCAGGGACCGGCGAGTGCACCTAGTCCACCTCCTCCTGTGCTATCACCAACGTCTGAGGGACCCCTCGTCCTGCCGGAGCGCTATGACGGGAAAACGACTAAATGTAGAGGCTTCCTGCTACAAGTTTCACTGTATCTGGCGCATCAGCATGGGGCATCCCCATCGGACCAAGCCAGGATAGTGCTGGTGATTTCGCTACTGAAGGGAAAGGCGCTGGATTGGGCCACGGCAGTCTGGCAACGAGGTGAGGCCGCGGCGCTTCCCTACTCCACCTTCCTCGATTGGTTCAGGGCGGTGTTTGATCATCCCACAGAGGGAAGGGACGGGGTTGAGCGTCTCCTCCGGCTACACCAGGGAGAGGAGGCTGCGTTCGAGTACGCCCTGAGCTTTTGCACGGTGGCGGTGTCTTCTGGCTGGAATGAGCGTGCTCTGCGCACAGCCTTCAGGAGAGGCTTACGGGAGGACATTACGATGGAACTCGCATGTCGGAACGACAAGATGGACCTTGATACCCTCATCGCCACATCCATTCGTCTCGACGACATGTTGAGAGACCGACGGCGTTCCCAACACCACCCGGAGCCTCGACGCTCACCCCATCTTTTTTATTTTTTTTGTCATTTAGCAGACGCTCTTATCCAGAGCGAGTGCATACATTATTTTTATTTTCTCATACTGGACCCCCGTGGGAATCGAACCCACAACCCTGGTGTTGCAAACGCCATGCTCTACCAACTGAGCTACATCCCTGAGCTATGGAAGCCACCCTGCCTCAGAGTCCTCACCCATGGAGGTGGGCAGCACCCCCTACCACGGACCACAGATCTCCTGGCGTTCCCTATCTAGGCAGTATGACCCCCGTCACCGCTCCGTGAGTGTTCCGTCATCACCTGTCACCAAATCATTGTTTTTAGTTCCCCTAACGGTGAATGGTTCTTCCTTCTCTTCGCTTTCCATGGCAATGATAGATTCCGGATCAGCGGGGAACCTTATCGATAGGGAGCTGGTCTCTGAATGGAGGTTGCCCACCGTGCCACTGTCTTCTCCGTTAAACATTACCTCGCTGGACAATAAACCACTCGGATCAGGCACCATTACGCACGTCACTCTCCCCATCACCATCACCATTCCCACACTACCGGAGCAACACGAGGAGCTGTCCTTCCACATCGTCACATCACCCCTTCACCGGATCGTGTTGGGATTGCCCTGGCTCAGACTACACAACCTCACCATCAATTAGATCACCAAGAGGATCACAGCCTGGTCTCCCTCATGCTGGAGGACTTGCCTGCCGGTGGTTTGTTGTTCCACGTCAGTGGATAGTCCGGAGTCGGCCCTCCAGCCCAACATTCCACGTGAGTACGCAGATCTCTCCGATGTCTTCTCTGCCTCCAAGGCTAAGTGTCTCCCTCCTCACAGGCCCCGGGACTGCGCCATTGACCTGCTGGAGGGACAACACCCCCTGAAGAGTCGCATTTACTCCCTTTCCATAGCGGAGACTGAGGCCCTGGAGAAGTATGTGGCGGAGACCCTGAAACAGGGGTTCATCAGACACTCTACCTCTCCTGCCTCCACCAGCTTCTTCTTCGTGGCCAAAAAAGACGGTGGACTGAGGCTGTGCATTGACTACTTGGGGCTGAACGCAGTCACCACCAAGTACCGGTACCCCCTCCCTCTGGTTCCGTCGGCCATTGAGCAGCTGCGAGGGGCCCGGTACTTACCAAGTTGGACCTGAGGAGTGCCTACAACCTGTTCCGAATCTGGGAAGGAGACAAGTGGAAGACGGCATTCAGCACTACCTCAGGCCACTATGAATACTGCGTCATGCCCTGCGACCTTGCCAACGCACCTGTGTTCCAGCCCTTCGTCAATGACGGACATGCTGAGTAGACAGGTGGTGGTGTACATCGACGATATCCTGATCTACTCGGCTACGTTCGAGGAGCACATCAGGGACGTCCGAGCGGTCCTACTCCGCCTCCGGGAACACAACCTGTTGGTGATGGGGGAGAAATGCGAATTCCACCAACAGGCCATCTCCTTCCTGGGATACAGGATCAGTCCTCAGGGGGTGTTCATGGAAAGAGCAAAGATGGACGCCGTCAGGTCATGGCCAGTCCCCACCACCATCAAGGGCCTACAGAGCTTCCTGGGCTTCGCACATGTCTACTGGCGATTCATCAGGTCCTTCAGCTCCATAGCCACCCCGATCACCTCTCTCCTTAAGGGTGACCTCAGAAGCTGGCCTGGAACCCTGAGGCTGACGCTGCCTTCAAGAGGCTGAAGGAGAGGTTCACCACAGCTTCCCACCTAAAACACCCAGATACATCTCGTCGTTTCATCCTGGAGATCGACGCATCTGAGGAGGGCATGGGTGGGGTCCTCTCCCAGCGGCAAGGTAAGACAGAGAAAATGTATCCCTGTGCCTTTTTCTCTAAAAAGCTTACCCCCGCAGAGAGGAACTATGGAGTTGGAGACAGGGAGCTGTTGGCAGTGGTCCTCGCTCTGGAGGAATGCAGTCCATCCATTCCGGATTCTCACTGACCACCGGAATTTGGAGCACATACGAGCAGCGAAACGGATGAACTCTCGTCAAGCCAGGTGGGCCCAATTTCTTCCTCGCTTTCAGTTTATTCTGTCCTACCGCCCAGGATCCCAGAATGTGAAGGCCGACGCACTTAACAGGATGGACCATACTGGAGAAAGGAAGGATCTGGGGGGCCCTATCCTGCCTCCGTCTCTCATCGTGGCACCTGTTGTTTGGGATGTGGACAAAGACATCCGCCTGGCGGCTCAGGAGGACCCAGCGCTTGCCAACGCCCCTCCGGGGCGTGTGTATGTACCCAACAGGGTCCGTGACTGCCTGCTGATCTGGGCGCACACCACCCTTACGGCAGGGCAATCCGGTATTCTCTCTCACAGAAATACTGGTGGCCCACCTTGACTACTGATGTCTCCCGCTATATCAACTCCTGTTCCGTATGTGCCCATACGAAGACCCCTCGGAACGCCCCGGCAGGCAAACTAGTTCCTCTCCCAGTGCCTCAGCGACCTTGGTCACACCTGTCCATAGACTTTGTCACCGACCTCCCACGTTCTTACGGCTTCAGCTCAGTCCTTGAGGCCGTAGATCGGTTCTCCAAATCATGCCGTTTTTTGCCACTAACTGATCTTCCTTCTGCACTCCAGGTCGCTGAGGTATAATGGACCGTGGCCCCCAATTCACCTCCTGAGTGTGGAAGGCTTTCCTGGAGAAGATCGGGGCCAAGATCTGGGTATAGGCCTCAGTCGAATGGGCAGGTGGAGCGCATGAACCAGGAGCTGGGGAGGTCTCTTCGTTGCCACTGTCAGGACCAGCAGGGTGAGTGGGAAAGGTTTCTTCCCTGGGCAGAATATGCCCAGAACTCCCTTGTTCACTCCTCCATGGGGCTCACTCCCTTCCAGTGCGTCCTGAGGTACCAGCCGGCCCTGGCCCCTTGGACACCCAGCCAGACCGATGCGCCCGCTGTCGACGAGGTCTGGGACTCCGCCCATGTTCATCTCCAGAGGGTCATTCGTCGGCAGAAAGACCAAGCTGACCGCCACCGCAGTGAGGCCCCCGTATTCCAGCCTGGTGATCGTGTCTGGCTGTCCACAAAAAACCCTCCTCTCCGCCTGCCCTGCAAGAAACTGAGCCCCCGATTTGTGGGGCAGTTTAAGGTCCTCCGGCGGATAAATGAGGTATCGTACTGGCTGCTCCTTCCCCCTCACTACCATGTCTCACCCACTTTTCATGTGTCTCTCCTCAGGCCGGTGGTCCCCTGCCCCTGGACATTGACGGGAGTCCGGAGTATACGGTGAGGGACCTGCTGGACTCCAGGTTCTGTGGGGGACGGCTCCATTACCTGGTGGACTGGGAGGGGTATGGTCCTGAGCAGAGGAGCTGGTTTCCGGCTGGTGACGTTCTGGACCCCAACCTAATTCGGGACTTCCACCGTCGCCGCCCTGACCGGCCCGCTCCTCGTCCTCAGGGTCGTCCTCCCGAACGGGGACGTTCTGCGGCGGGAGCCGTGCGTCTGGGGGTGGGGTACTGTCACGTCTCCTCCCGTTGCTCTGATTCGCCGGTCTACTGAGCCACCGGTCTGAGCGCACCACCTCGGCAACACCGGAATGGAAACCCAACGCACCCTAATCACCTCCAGTGCACCTGCACCTCATCACCACCCCTATATAGCCCTGGACTGTTCAGTGTTGTGTTGTGTGTGATTGTTAGTGTCATGTTGTGTACTCTCTCTTTGTTGTTCTCTTGCTCAGTGTTAAGTAAACTTTTACATTGTTGATTGTCTGCGTCCTACCTCTTCGTATCCTCAGTACTCGTCACACTTCCCAAGGCTATGACTTTTTCTAAACAGACAAAATGCCATAAACTAGTGTTTAAATACAGGTAAATGGCAGTAATCCTCTAGATATAAAATGCTCTCTCACTTGAAAGCTATCAATTCGGTGAAAGGGTTAACTTGTTTTCTAACCCTGCTGTGAGCACTTATGTGTATGCTCAATATTCTCTGCTTGTTATTGGCCTTAGCTGAGGCTTCTGGGAAAGGGGCATTTAAAGTGCTTCGTTTTCATTCCTGTTATCAGGGAGGCAATGGGAGATGATATATCACAGGCACTTACCCAGTGTATCTGACAAATGAAATGGCATTGGGCTGTGGACAATGGCTTCTTAATGGAGCTGGCCTTCCTCTAACACCAAGTCCAGGCAGACACTATGCCACAAGACTAAATCTTTAGCGACCCTTTCATGCACACGCTGGCGTCCTTGATAACTCAGCAACTCTTTAGAGAGAAGGGAGGCCGGGGGAGGTGGAGATGAAATTCAACTCAACCTTGTATTTAGAAGTCACCACCTGAGTCAATGAAGTGGGATTATATGGCCTGGTGTCACATCCTTCCCTTTAGATTCACTCACCGGTAGTAAAGTATATCACTTCTCTGCTTGAGTGTGAGTGCTCTGGTGCCAGGCAGGTTCACCAGACTGACAGTCACTGAGACAGCAGCCATTTCAATTGGGGCAGATTGATTGGCCTAGCTAGATTGCGCTGTGATGGTGGTTTGTGGGAAGGAGGGGGCGGGGGGCTTTAAGGGGGGTGGCTTTCGTTCATCATTGACTGTGTGCCGAGCATATTGCTCTGATTGACTAGTTCAGCGTGATTGCAGGAGTGATTATTCCCACTGTGTCTTTCAAAAGATCCCAAGGCAGTTTTTTAAGAGGCTAAAGCAGAGCACTTAGCTGCCTTCCTGCCTGAGCAGTAGCCATTGATCTTAATGAGGGTTAATGGTTTAACTATGCTGGATGAGATGAAATGAGGGAGACTTTGACCTGTTATAGGGAACCCACATTTAAATACAATTAAGCCCTGTGTTCCTGCAAATGAGCCCTCAACTTGCTGTGGCATGATGCATTTAGAGACGGGGAACAAGCCTTGGAAAACAACAGCCACACTTTGTTCTTGGATGCCCCTGCATTTATTCAAGTGGTGCTGTTCTGTACTTTTATTCTAATCTATCATTAAGAATGTTTCAGTCACCAAATAAAAAAAAAACATACAAAAACAATTAGTCTTGTTCTAGTCTTTATAGGAACAACATCTGCTGCTGTCAAGGCATCAGTGTAATGCGGTAGGACGAAGTCAGGCGCAGGACACAGAGCTAATCGAAAAAAACGTACTTTACTCGTAGGTAATAGAAAGAACATCCCTCCACGCAGGGAGGAACAAACCCGCACAACACATAGTGTGAGACAGAGGGTTAAATAGGGAAGACATAACTACATGATGGGAAACAGGTGTGACCAATAAAGACAAAACAAGTCGAACATAGAAACATGGATCGGTAGTAGCTAGTACTCCGGTGACGACGAACGCCGAAGCCTGCCCGAGCAAGGAGGAGGGGCAGCCTCGGCTGAATTCGTGACAGCTGCTTTTTAAATTACACTGGAGCTCCATTCCAAAGATGGTCACCAGTACCTTGGTGACAGTGACAGAGATTAAACTACTACTCTAATGAGTGATGCAATACGAAGAGCAACAAACTCTTGATTTCTTCTTTCCCATCCAAAGCGTTTTTGATTCATGGAGGTAATTGGTTTTAATATGCCCAATCATCAATAATACATTGTGTACAATGCTCAAAAAGGGCTATGTGGTTTTTAATTGCTGCTTGCTTTCAGATTAATTTCAATTCAAAGTGGGAATAATTTTAATTACCTAGCAAACAGGAACAAATGTAAGCTACTATTAGATGATGCAAAGGGCTGAAATGCATTATTTTGTCTGTGTGCGAGAGATCAATGAGAAGATTTTTCAAATAATCTGCCATGGCTTGCTTTCAACTCTCCCTCATCAACTACAAGCATACTTAGGGATCATAAAGCCATTTTGATCTTGGTGATAATCAGACATGTTCTTTTTCTGAAGTGGATGTGAACACCTGACTCCTGTGCTAAGAGAGCCTGTTCTATGTCAGTAAATGTGTCATCTCTTTTTAATCACTTGAGTGTTTTTTGTTCCCTTTACAAACATTGCTTGTGATCTTCTTTCAAAGAGAAGGTCAGTCTTAAGCGCCAACACTTGAGCTGCCTGGCTGAGATCAAGTCGAGCACTCACCCCAAAGGTAGGCAACTACTGCACCTTCATTAGCACTCTGAGGTGTGATGTTGTACACCATGTTGCTATCCCTGATTGTGAGTTCTATAATCTGACATGTAGTCTCTGTGATGCAAGTAGGCCTTGCAGTATTACACTGGACTAGCATGTCCACTGAAGACAGGGCTGTTCATACAGACAGAGCAGAGGAACTAACAAGTATCCCCACCGGCCCTCTCAGTACAGAAACAGTGGGTGTGTTGACACCGGACCGTAAATGAGAGGCAGCAGCTCTCCTCTCGAGGGGGTTGGACGGAGCGGAGGGAAGAAGGGGATCCAGGAGATTTCTCAGTGGTGCTGCTCCTCGCTGGGGAACACCTAATCAACTGTCATCCAGTGGGGCCTGTTTAGAGAGCGCCCCCTGCCGGGCCTCAGTGGTAGCCACCACAGGGGAGTGTCCAAACTGTGCCCGGCAGGCCTACCCAGCAGGCCCCTCTTCACAGCCCCTCATCCACATGATGGCTCGACTTGTTTACCATGATGTTGACTGAAGTGGCCTCTCACTGTGATGTATACGCTGATCCACAGCATCGCCTGTCAGTGGCACAGAGGTAAAACAAACAACAACAACTTCTCTTGTTGCATCCCTGCCCCTCTACAAAATCTAAGGTATAAATGAAACAAGCATCAACAATGAGATAAATCAAATCAAATCAAATTTTATTGGTCACATGCGCCGAATACAACAGGTGCAGACATTACAGTGAAATGCTTACTTACAGCCCTTAACCAACAGTGCATTTATTTTTAACAAAAAAAGTAAAAATAAAACAACAACAAAAAAGTGTTGAGAAAAAAAGAGCAGAAGTAAAATAAAGTGACAGTAGGGAGGCTATATATACAGGGGGGTACCGTTGCAGAGTCAATGTGCGGGGGCACCGGCTAGTTGAGGTAGTTGAGGTAATATGTACATGTGGGTAGAGTTAAAGTGACTATGCATAAATAATTAACAGAGTAGCAGCAGCGTAAAAAGGATGGGGTGGGGGGGCAGTGCAAATAGTCCGGGTAGCCATGATTAGCTGTTCAGGAGTCTTATGGCTTGGGGGTAGAAGCTGTTGAGAAGTCTTTTGGACCTAGACTTGGCACTCCGGTACCGCTTGCCGTGCGGTAGCAGAGAGAACAGTCTATGACTAGGGTGGCTGGAGTCTTTGACAATTTTGAGGGCCTTCCTCTGACACCGCCTGATACAGGTATAGGCGATGCTGGACAGTGAATAAATGAACAGACAGATAAATAATAATGACAGACGATTCGAACACGACCACTGCGGCTTCCTGCTCTGAATTCTCGTATCCGCCAACGCCTCACCAGCTCCTCAAGTGTAGAGAGAGGCAGACGAGGGCTGTCATTGGCTGCCCAGACACAAATTGGGAAGATGAAGCCTGTCATTGGTTGCTCAGACACAAATTGGGCAGATGAGGCCTGTCATTGGCTGGCTCAGACACAGATTATATTGACACTGCGATTAAGGGCCTCCTCCCTTGGGGGCCTCCTCTCCATTCATCAACCATCCAGACAGCCAGCAGATCCTCATCACAACGCTCTGACTAACAACCAGCCTCGGCAGACATACACTGACTAATTTATAGAGCCATTGCCAAGCAACTTCTCTTTATTAATTGGAATATCTATTCAGGATCACTGTGGATGGATGGCCCCCTGATGCTGCTTCAGAAAGAGAAAGAAAGGAAAACTCTGCTCTGATGGAGACAGACTGAAGTCCAGAACCAGAGACAAGATTCAGAAAACTCTGTCAAAAGCCAGACGGGGATATCCTGATGTGCTCCTTTCAGACATTCTGTGAATGATGGTAACTTAAGAGAGGGTCATGACATTTCTCCCTTTGTCTGCTGGAAAGATTCACAATATTGATATGTCTCAATTCATTCTTCATGAGAAGTATAATAGAAAACACAATGCTTAGAGGCTCAGCAGTGCTTAAATAATGTACAGCCAGCTAATGGGGCACAGTGATTCAACATTTCCTGTGGCCTTTAGCAGGGACTAATGGAAATGTGAAAACGAACTAATCTGTGGGGCGTAAATCAGCAAAAAATATACAAGAGGTATAACAGAGAGGGTCTGACTGTGGTAGTAAATGGTTGGGGGGATAATAGAATGATATGGTGAAGGTGTTTCTTTCTCCTAGCCAATCAGGATTTCAATATAAACCCAGTGGGTGTGCCTTTAATGTTGCATGTGGCAACAAACGTGTTGCACAGAGGAGCAGTAATAAACTCAACTCCTCACACAGGAGGAAGTAGATATCCTCATAAGTGAATTCTAAGCGTGTTATCTGTAAATCTACGGTGAAGACACCAATCCCCTAGGGACGAACACTGTTAAACTGAGTTAGAAGGAGATGGAGTCTCATTTATTCATCAATGAATGAATCATTCCATGTATAACATGCATTAAAACCAACACATACAGCAGCTCTTACAGATGTGTTATCTGCTGGCAAGGCTATGGAATTGTGTTACTTTCCCCACTTAATCTCATACGCTTTTGTGTAAACTGAAATTTGGCTCAAAGGTTTCATTGGTTTAATGGATTAATAGAGTCAGGAGAAAGGAGTGTAGACGACCAATGACCAATGGCTTGCAATAACTAACATGATTGCCTTCCACAATAAAACAGTGGAGGGAACTCTATTATGACCCAACCATACTGAAATGGCCATAATAATAATGCCTCCGCAAATGTTTGAGAGAAACTATATGAATATAGCAACAGCCAGCCATTTTGTACTGGATGTAGCCTAGTTTTGAGATTGTGATTTTATGGCTTTTAGTCATCGTCCCTGTTGCTTATTGTTCCTATTTTAGATCTGGTCGTCTCTGCCATCTTTATTGTGCCAATATATTAATGAAAATGAGTTATGGAGTGTTCATCACGGTGTTCATCACTCCCCAAAGACAACAACTCCACCAGGTATATTCCCTGTACACCACAATACTCTTTAGTCTTATCTGTGCAGTGCAGTTAATCAGCCCAGCAATACCCAAATAGTTTCTGCTCATGGGATAGGGCATTGCTAAGGCTGTTCTGTGGACAGAATATGGAGCCCCAAAAGGCAGCGAAATCTTAAATTGCAATGGTACCGCAAGCTTTGTTTTTTTTACCACAAGGCAAGCGTTTGATTCGAGACTGTTTGAGATCGAAAAACAGACTCACTTCAGAAAGAAGTTTCATATTGGCGTTGCATTTCAAAATACATTTTACTCTTTGAAATAGTTCAGAGAACCCAACAGTGCAATCCTTCAGACAAACAACAAATATGTAAGCCTTTCCCTAGTACTTCAAAGCAAGTAGAGCAACTCAAATATTAAAGGTATTTTACAGATCCAAGTGAAACCACAGTGTATTGTGCTTCACCTTTTGAAACAAGAGAGTTTCAAAGTTCAGCCTTGATCCTGTTTCAACAATATGAAATGTGGCTCAGAATGATGATGTCATTGTGCCCTGAAAGCTGTCATCGTCTGTAAAACCTTTCCTATTAGCAAGCTCAGATCCACAGGTCTATCACCATGCCTATCTGACTACAATACATAGTCAGACTGTCTGTAACTCTCCTGTGAAACCCTTGACTCAATCAGAGTGAACTAAGGGGCCCAGATGAGGCAGAGATATGATGCCATTGTCTAGCCATGGCACATCCCCAACACTGTCTCTGTCGGCTGTGGGACTCCAAGAGCTGAATGAACCCAATCTACTCAAACAGTTTCTCTCTTAGTGGCCAGACATACTGTCACACACTAGCCAGCCATGGCCTTTCCCTCTAACAGAGGTCAAATAGCCAGCCACCTTTGCTATGCTAATCCTAAGCAGGCCTTTTTTTGTGGTAAATACAAATCATAGTGGATCACATAGCCCGTGTGAAGTGTGACATTTAAGAGTGGGGAGAGTTGTCAGAGCCATTCCAGGAAGCCTGGCTGGGAGACAGCTGGAATCAACACCGGCATGCACAATTTAATAACATTC
The DNA here is from genome assembly GCF_020615455.1 of Coregonus clupeaformis. Lineage (NCBI taxonomy): Eukaryota > Metazoa > Chordata > Actinopteri > Salmoniformes > Salmonidae > Coregonus > Coregonus clupeaformis. The sequence continues at coordinate 5,349,946 of NC_059223.1, read as the reverse complement.
CGTTAGTAACATGTTAAATACTCTGTTCCTCATCGCTCCTCATGGGGGCAGCATATCTCCATAGTTTACTGTCACCTAACCCATTTCTAAATCCTTTTGTTTTTCCCACCCCTTTTTCTTTCATTTCACTCATTTCTATCTGTTTTTCGGAGATCTTTTTGGTGAGAAACAGTGAGACAGGTTCCAGTGATTTATCAATTCGATCGAAAAGCTATTTAACAATCTGAGGGCCAGAGCAGTGCAGAGCAATCCAGCCGCTCTCCCTCTCACCACACCCACCTACAGTGTTCAGCACCCAAACCAGGCTGTGCCGATGGTAATAGACCTTGAATTACAATTAATCCTGCCTCGCTCGATTTGCCAATAGTGATTCCAGCACAGAGTAGGGAACTGAGAGTGAGCTGGAGAAGTGAGCAGGGACTTCAGGGGGGTGTATTTCAGTATGTTAGAGAGAGGGTGCATCTGAATTATTTAAGGCCACACTACCTGACATTCATGCAAAAATATACAGCCCCTTTATGCCTTGGTACAAGACCAGGCTGTTAGACTTGACATACTTATTTCACCTCTTTCTCCATTAGTTACAAAGCAAGCTCTTGCAGCTCGCCATAAAATTGTTTTATCGCCACAGTGTTCCATATAGCTTTATGGGAGACTTCCTTAATCTATTGATGGTACTTGGTCAGCCTTGGTTTGGTGGCTAGGGGTAGAGGCTGAGATGACTGTGTTGTTGTGTTAGCTCTTGCACATGCCTATCCTCTGTGTGAAGTGTTGTGCTGTGCTGTGCTTAGCAGAGCCGTGCTGAGCGAGATAATAGCAGGGCTCCTAGCAGCAGGCTGGGCTCCTGCCAGGAGTCTGCTCCGGAGCCCAAGGTGCACGCTGGTATTTAGATTAAGAGGCAAAGAGGGATTTCATTAGTTGTTTATCTGAGGGCTATGAAAGTGTTGGCCTGCTTATTAAAAACACACACAAGCCTGTGGGGTAGACTGGTGGGGGTTGAGAGATCACTGGGTGTGGAAACACAGCTGGGGAACAGTCTCTCTCCCCGCCACCTCCCTTCTCTCCCCTCCTCACCCCTCCTCACCCCCTAGACCCCCTCCACCCAACCCCTTCCCCATCAGCACTCTGTCAGTAGTGACAGCCAGTGGCAGCCAGCAGGCAGATGTCATCTAGCCCAAGGACAAAACGAGCAGGGGATCTCTCAGAGGCACCGCCACCCTGGCTGGCTGTGGAAACTGCCTGCCTCCGTCATTCCAGCTCCATCTGAGTCCCTGTTGTCCTTGTCCATGTCCCTGTTGGCCTCTTGGATAAGAGGTAAACTGAATAGAGCCACCTAACGTTAGATGTTTTACAATACGTGATGCCAAAATAATAAAGCCAGTGTCATCAGGAATGCTCCTATCTGGCTGTCTGGTGGAACTCATTGTGATGATGTGTGCTGGTTTGAAGAGCAAAAAGGCACAGGCCTGAACCAAACTTAAAATCCGATTGATTCTTTCTTCGTATGCTTCCTCCGTAGCCTTTATTGAGAGAGAGAGAGAAGTAAGAATGACAGAGTTTAGGCAGGTGAATAGCACCAGAGAGGGCTTTAATTGCTCCTTTTCATACTGTGGAGAGAGTGTAGAGTTTTTCATTTTGCTCAGTCTTTATACGGACGAACAAGGAAAATAAAAGAAAATGGAGACTTATAATCACCCAGTATGACTCATTGCCCCTTGGTGGTTCACATGCTGTGTTGGTACGAGGTTGATGGCACAGGTCAGACAGTCAAACCTACTAGTGAAACATGTACTGAGCCCCAGAGCAAAGCTTTGCTACCACTGGAGGAGAGCTGTGTCTCCCACACAGACTAATGTGTGTCACATCTGTGCTAGATGGACCTCCCACCTCTGGAATGGAGGCGGGGGAGGATCCGATATCCCATATTTAAACTATTCCATCCTCCTTATTTGGCTGCAAGTCTAAATATTTTGATGTGGTGGAAATGGAGATGTGGAGTGGGGACAATATGGCTGTCAGCTAAATTTACTACCCAGACATGAGAATTGTCCCATCCCCCCACCCAGCCGCCTTGCCCTGTGCAGAGTCAGAAACACCACTGTGATAGGGCTGTTTTGGCAACAACATAACACAATGCTGTTCAGTAGACCCCATGTCTCTAATGGTTCAACATATAGTATATGATGTGAACTGCCAGTCAGCCTAATGTCTGTGGCTAGGGAAGAAGGGGGTCCACAGTACTGCTGCCGTGGAAACAGAGTTTATGATAATGGCTGTCATACCCTGGAGATGGGCTGAGACAATGTGACAAGAGTCGGTTCTGGTATGGTGCTTTATCGATTGTTCCCCAACCTGGGCTCTGTTTAATGGCAGTCATGTACAGCCTGTAAAGTCCATGTATATGCAGCAGTCTGGTGTCCTGGTTCTCCCTCCCCTGTCTCAGGTGTGTGTTATTTATGAGGCCCGCTCTGCTGTGAATCTCCCTCCTTCTGGTACTCTCCAATTTATAACAAGTTCTTTCATAACTCATCAAACTGTGAAGGACAATCTACCTGCTGAAAGAGAGCACATTCAACAATTTATTCTCGCTTTTCCCACTGCTTTTCTCCTATTTTGTTCATCACATGATAGGTGCTCCTTTGACCACATTTCAGATTATGTAGAGGCTCACATTTATCACTCACACTTGGTTACCGCCGAGCTAACATAAAAACGTTATTTACATATACTGTAGAAAGTGAATGATGCATTTCATAGACAACATCAGTGACAGATTGCATGTAATTTCATGTATACTGCATAGTTACATTTCAAGTGTACATATACACTTGAGCTAACATAAAAAACGGTATTTACATATATACTGTAGGTAGTGAATGAAGCATACCATAGACAACATCAAATCAAATCAAATCAAACTGTATTTGTCACATGCGCCGAATACAACAGGCAATGCAGTTTTAAGAAAAATAAGTGTTAAGTAAAAAATTAAATATAAAAATAATGAAAGAGCAGCAGTAAAATAACAGTTGCGAGGCTATATACAGGGGGTACCGGTACAGAGTCAATGTGCGGGGGCACAGCTTAGTCGAGGTAATTGTACATGTAGGTAGAGTTAAAGTGACTATGCATAGATAATAAACAGAGAGTAGCAGCAGTGTAACAGGGGAGGGGGGGGACAATGCAAATAGTCCGGGTAGCCATTTGATTAGCTGTTCAGGAGTCTTATGGCTTGGGGGTAGAAACTGTTAAGAAGTATTTTGGACCTAGACTTGGCGCTCCGGTACCGCTTGCCGTGCAGTAGCAGAGAGAACAGTCAATGACTAGGGTGACTGGAGTCTTTGACAATTTTTAGGGCCTTCCTCTGACACCGCCTGGTATAGAGGTCCTGGATGGCCGGAAGCTTAGCCCCAGTGATGTACTGGGCCATACGCACTACTCTCTGTAATGCCTTGCGGTCGGAGGCCGAGCAGTTGCCATACCAGGCAGTAATTCAACCAGTCAGGATGCTCTCGATGGTGCAGCTGTATACATTTTTGAGGATCTGAGAACCCATGCCAAATCTTTTCAGTCTCCTGAGGGGGAATAGGCTTTGTCGTGGCCTCTTCACGACTGTCTTGGTGTGTTTGGACCATGATAGTTTGTTGGTGTTGTGAAGCTCTCAACCTGCTCCACTACAGCCCTGTCGATGAGAATGGGGGCGTGCTCGGTCCTCTTCTTTTTCCGGTAGTCCACAATCATCTCCTTTGTCTTGATCACGTTGAGGGAGAGGTTGTTATCCTGGCACCACATGGCCAGGTCTCTTACCTCCTCCCTATAGACTGTCTCATCGTTGTCGGTGATCTGGCCTACCACTGTTGTGTCGTTGGCAAACTTAATGAGGGTGTTGGAGTCGTGCCTGGCCATGCAGTCATGGTTGAACAGGGAGTACAGGAGGGGACTGGGCACGCACCCCTGAGGGGCCCCCGTGTTGAGGATCAGCGTGGCAGCTGTGTTGTTACCTACCCTTACCACCTGGGGGCGGCCCGTCAGGAAGTCCAGGATCCAGTTGCAGAGGGAGGTGTTTAGTCCCAGGGTCCTTAGCTTAGTGATGAGCTTTGAGGGCACTATGGTGTTGAACGCTGAGCTGTAGTCAGTGAATAGCATTCTCACGTAGGTGTTCCTTTTGTCCAAGTGGGAAAGCGCAGTGTGGAGTGCAATAGAGATTGCATCATCTTTGGATCTGTTGGGGTGGTATGCAAATTGGTGTTGATGTGAGCAATGACCAGCCTTTCAAAGCACTTCATGGCTACAGACGTGAGTGCTACGGTCGGTAGTCATTTAGGCAGGTTACCTTAGTGTTCTTGGGCACAGGGACTATGGTGGTCTGCTTGAAACATGTTGGTATTACACACTCAGTCAGGGACAGGTTGAAAATGTCAGTGAAATGTCAGTGAAGACACTTGCCAGTTGGTCCTGGTAATCCTTCTGAATGTTGACCTGTTTAAAGGTCTTACTCACATCGGCTATGGAGAGCATGATCACACAGTCATCCGGAACAGCTGATGCTCTCATGCATGCTTCAGTGTTGCTTGCCTCGAAGCGAGCATAGAAGTAATTTAGCTCGTCTGGTAGGCTCGTGTCACTGGGCAGCTCATGGCTGTGCTTCCGTTTGTAGTCTGTAATAAAAGCCCTGCCGAGCATCGGAGCCGGTGTAGTACGATTCAATCTTAGTCCTGTATTGACGCTTTGCCTGTTTGATGGTTCGTCGGAGGGCATAGCGGGATTTCTTAAAAGAGTCCAGGTTAGAGTCCCGCTCTTTGAAAGCGGCAGCTCTACCCTTTAGCTCAGTGCGGATGTTGCCTGTAATCCATGGCTTCTGTTTGGGGTATGTCCGTACGGTCACTGTGGGGATGACGTCATGCACTTATTGATGAAGCCAGTAACTGATGTGGGGTACTCCTCAATGCCATCGGAAGAATCCCGGAACATATTCCAGTCTGTGCTAGCAAAACAGTCCACTAGCTTAGCATCTGTGTCATCTGACCACTTCTTTATTGACTGAGTCACTGGTGCTTCCTGCTTTAGTTTTTGCTTGTAAGCAGGAATCAGGATGATAGAGTTATGGTCAGATTTGCCAAATAGAGGGCGAGGGAGAGCTTTGTACGCGTCTCTGTGTGGAGTAAAGGTGGTCTAGAGTTTTTTCCCCTCTGGTTGCACATTTCACATGCTGGTAGAAATTAGGTAAATTACATTAAAGTTTCCCTGCATTAAAGTCCCCGGCCACTAGGAGCGCCGCATCTGGATGAGAGTTTTCCTGTTTGCTTATGGCCTTATACAGCACATTGAGTGCGGTCTTAGTGCCAGCATCGGTTTGTGGTGGTAAATAGACAGCTTCGAAAAATATAGATGAAAACTCTCTTGGTAAATAGTGTGGTCTACAGCTTATCATGAGATACTCTACCTCAGGCGAGCAAAACCTAGAGACTTCCTTAATATTAGATTTCGTGCACCAGCTGATGTTTACAAATATACACAGACCGCCACCGCTTGTCTTAACGGAGGCAGCTGTTCTATCTTGCCGATGCAGCGTATATCCCGCCAGCTGTATTTTATCCATGTTGTCGTTCAACCACGACTTGGTGAAACATAAGATATTACAGTTTTTAATGTCCCATTGGTAGGATATCCGTGATCTTAGTTAGTCTACTTTGTTATCCAATGATTGTACGTTGGCTAGTAGGACTGATGATAGAGGTAGATTACGCACTCGCCGTCTCGATCCTTACAAGCCACCCGACCTACGTCCCTGATATCTCTGTCTCTTTCTCATGCGAATGATGGGGATTTGGGCCTTGTCGGGTGTCTGAAGAAAATCCTTTGCGTCTGACTCGTTAAAGAAAATATCTTTGTCCAGTACGAGGTGAGTATTCGCTGTCCTGATATCCAGAAGCTCTTTTCGGTCATAAGAGACGGTGGCAGAAACATTATGTACAAAATAAGATACAAATAACGCAAAAAAACACACACAATAGGAGCCCGTAAAACGGCAGCCATCTCCTCCAGAGATTTCATGTATACTGCATAGTTAGATGTCAAGTGTACATATACTTTATAACAAACAAGTATTTCAAAGTCATATTTAGAGCTGAAGGAATTATGATGCGCAGGTGTGTGCCAATGACTGAGGTCGGTCATTTGATAGTGCCCTCCCTCCTGAATGTGTATGGGCAGAGTTTATGTACACCTGCACCCACAGCTGTGTGGAGCTCAAGGTTAGACATAATGCTTCCTGTGATCATCCACACAGAGACAGGATGTGAAAGTGAGATTGTAACTCAGGTGAACCTGGGATCTGGTTTCCTGTCTCTGTCTTTGGATTGTCCTCGTTGTCGGTTGCGACGCACCTGACTGACTGCCACCCGGAAGGTCGCATTGCTCTGGAGCATGCAGGGCAGCAGTCACCCCCCCTCCTCCCTCCCCTCCTCCCTCTCCTTCCCCCTCCCACAGAGCCACTGCGTCCCCTGAGTGACTTTTAGCCACGTCAAAGAGAGAGAGAGAGGGACAGAGAGCTCTGAGTCAAGTCTAGCAATTGAATGCTGCACATTTCACACCACACAGTACCTTTGAGCAGCTTGACAATAGCCCCAACATATTCAGCTTAATGGATGGAGCTACAAGAATGGATGAGAAAAATCCATGCTCAGCCTCCACAACCCCAATAACTAGTGGCAAAAGACGTCAAGGCACACCAGAAGAGAGCCGGACAAAAAAGAATTGTTCCGGCAGTAATTTGAGACTTCACAGATGTTCCATCGATCAGGAATATGCTTCCTCAGAACAACATTAGAATTGCTCTCTAACCACACGGTGGCTGAGTTTGCAAGAAAGGCATTTCACTGTACTTGTGCATGTGACATTAAAACTTGAAACTTGATTCAGTGTGGAAACGTCATGGCTTCTCTTTGAGTTCAATAAGAGCTAATTGCTGACTGGTGGCTGGTGGAGCTGCAGCCGCGGTAGCCTACATGTACAGATGATCTTACACTCAGCTCTGCGTCTCTCCGGCTGAGCAGAGCCAGCCTTTAGAGACACAGAGCTTCAGTGGTTTGGCCCATCACCCTGCTGTAAGCAGTGGGCCGAGACATCTGCTCTGACAGTGGGAGTCAGAGGGGAAAGGTCACACAGTCCCCGCCCTGCCGTCGACTGCACTGCCACCTGGGCTTCTAGGGCTGCTGGGTAATCCTTTGTGACACAGTCAGAACACAGGCCCGTGGGGGAGACAGACGTCAATGGCCTTCCTGCTCACCTTCCTCACAGTCCCAGATCTGGAGTTTGAGGCAGAGCGGATGAGACAGAACCAGACTGTGCACAAACATTGTGCTGTGTGGAAACAAAAGCAGAGGAATGATGAGGGGCGGCAGGGAAGAATGACTCAAGAGGAGTACAGGAAGGCTAAAGCAGGTATTGCTCAGACAGACAGGGGCTGGGAGGCTGAGTGAATGCTCTTTATAGAGGTGGAGAGCTGAGCTCCTCTCATCTCACAGTGAGAGAGAAGAGGCAGGCGGTGGTCGATTCTCTCCCACACTGCCTGTGAGAGATGGCCTATGGTAAACGTGTGGAAACAACCTGAGGTAGAGAAGAGTCCCCCTGGATCAGTGTGTGGACGGTATACGTGTATCTGTGTGTGTGAGAGAGTACTTACCCCTTTTGTACTATATAGGTGAGGTTCTTTATTTCTGTTCTGTGTGGACCAACCCTTTATACTGGTGTAAATAAAATATAATCAAATAAAATCAAATTGTATTGGTCACATACACATATCTAGCAGATGTTATTGCGGGTGTAGCGAAATGCTTGTGTTCCTAGCTCCAAAAGTGCAGTAGTACAATTCACAACAATACATAGAAATCTAAAAGTAAAAGAATGGAATTAAGCCATAGATGAGATTGTGGGTGTCTTCTTTGTTTGTGATGTGGCTTTTCTTGTCTGTGATTCAAATATTTGTCAACCTTCAATACCAGCTGTTGTTTCTATTCTGTACCTGTCATTTGTTCTTCTTGACAGCACATGCTCTTGGTAAATGATCCCCCCTCATTCCTCCTGCTGTGTGGGATGCCATTAGATGCGTACTGAGTGTTCTAACAGCACGTCTCTCCTTTGCACGTCACTCTATTTTTTCTTGTTCTGTCAGGTGGAAAAACAGCCATTTACATTGGCGCCAACACCAAATTCCATGTTCTGTAAATGCAGTGGTCACACACAATCTCACCTTATCATCCCTTCACCCATCTATCTATCCATCCGCTGTGAGTGGAAATGGATGGGAAAGACCACTCCGGTAGAGCGGTTATAGACTGGGATTGCATTTCAGATGAATTCATTTGACTGGCAGACACGGTTACCAAGGTGACTTCTGATGCCACCTTTGGTTACGGTGCTTCATGCTCGGTGCCTCATTTCACAAATGTATGTATGTTGGTGTTTTCTGATAACCAGGTAAAAGACAGGGAGTGTTTGAGCCAACCAACCCAACAATTTCCTGTGCTTTGCACCACTAAGTCAGTATAAGCCGAAATACACACTTCACTACTCTCCTTTGCAGTAGGAGTGTAGCTTGCACTTCCTCCATTATTACAGAAATCAGAATTTAGATTTCAAAGGGATGACAACTTTGTGATTTTCCTTTCACCGTTCTATTGTTTGTGAGAGCAGATGTCATGCGGGGACTGAGCAGTGACCAGAGAAGAATCACAGAGCTTAGTGTTTAAAATTCGAGGCGTTGTCACCATCTTGATTGCTATGCATAAGATCTGCCAGGATGCCACTAATGATGAGAGGAATCAGAGGACACAGTTTATATTAATGCCAACAGGCGTGATGTCTTTAACTTTTCACCCCCAGCACCTGACAGCCACCTTGAGAATGCCAACTGTTAGCTCTCACTGGACGGAAGTGAGGGTTTATGGATCTGGAATAATGAAGCAGTTTGATTTGATTTAAAAGTCTGACTGACTTATTTTGATATTACTGCATACATTGTGCATTTGAATTTGTAGGGATACTAGGGTGCAAATGAGACATTGTGAAGAATATGTTTGGCACCTTTTAATGAATTGATAGCACACTTTTAGTCCGAATTGTATCTCAATGTGATAAGAAAGATTTGCATACCAAAAAAATATGGTATGTTTTCATACCCTATTTTCTCTACTGTACCTCTTTCGAAATGTATTTATACATCATAGCTGGGGTCAATTCAAATTGAAGGCAGTCAATTCAGGAAGTAAACTGAAATTCCAATTAAGTAATTAAAAAAATACATTTTCAATGACTTCTCAATAAAAGCTATTTATTTCAAAAGTTATTCAATGTTGTTTATTTTAAATTTAAATCACTTCTTGAATTGACTGCCTTTAATTGGAATTGACCCCAGCCCTGTTATTCATACTAAATGTTTATTTATGGGCCTCCAGAGTGTCATTTCCATGGATCCAGAGGCGGCAGGTAGCTTAGTGGTTAAGAGCATTCTGCCAGTAACCGAAAGGTTGCTGGTTCTAATCCCTGAGCTGACTAGGTGAAAAAATCTGCCGATGTGCCCTTGAGCAAGGCACTTAACCCTAATTGCGCCTGTAAGCCGCTCTGGATAAGAGCATCTGCTAAATTACTCATAGTTAAGCCCATTTGTACAAAGCATGCTGCTCACTACAGAAAAATATTCATATTTTGTCATGAGAGAAATGACCGGCCGACAAAGACACTGCTGCTCTTTCAGAGGAGAGAGGAAGTGGGCTGTAAAACGTCTGGAAAAACCAACCTCAGAAATAAAAGGAGGGGAAGAAACGGAGTGGGGGGAAAAACAGTCAATTTCTCTGTGAAAACAGAGGATAATGGCTTGGTGGTCTTCATCTTACCACAGATTCCTGTTGGAAATAGAAACAGCTTTTTTCTCATTAGCTCAGGTGGCATTGCAGCAGTGATGACGAGTCACCTTTGTTTAAATCAATATGCGTGTGTGTGTATGTCGCACATGTGTGTGTGTGTGTGAGAGAGAGAGAGCGAGAGAGAGAGCGCGAGAGAGGGAGGTATGGCGGGTGGTTTCGTAAAGTAAGTGTTCAATAGGGACAGACCGCATAGACAGCACAGTCAGAGGACAGAGGATGGGAAAGGGGGGTGGTGGATGACATATACTGAGAACATTTTGAAACCATGTAGGATATTTATATCATTGCATCAATATTGGGTGAGAAAGGCTGAGTGCTGTCCCTGTGCTCAATGCACCCATCAATTACATCAGATCATTTCATTTCAGCTTTAATACAGCTAGGTACACCTATACATCCTTAGGTCAAACAACTTAGCCAACTGGAATTTTCCAGGACAATTCTCAAGCCTCGATATAAAGTAAATCATACCGAATCCCACAGGTTTCCATGGTAAGATACAGTAACTAGATATGTGGGATCCAGTTGTATATGATGTGTGTATGATTACTCTGTGCTACAATAAGCAGTGTCTGTCTTCCGTCTGTTAGCTCTGGGTGGGGTAACTATATGTTTTCATCCCTACCTCTTACTGTACCATCAAGGTAATTGGAAAAGCTTACTCTCTCCACACCATGACTCATAGAGGGCCAGTTTAGGAGGTCAGACTGAGTAAAGCCAGTGGGGATCAGGGCTGAGGCACTGTTCTCTACATGGTTGGCTCATGCCTCTGGAAACCTTATGTTCATAAACCTGATTATTTCACGTCTAACCAAGGCCTCCATGCTAATGCGCAGCCAACATAGAAATCATGTATAAAGAAAATGTTAACACTGCTTAATGTTAAATGAAACTCCGATAGCATTTTGCTTTGCCATATTGACCTTATCACATGTCACTGGTCTACCGCACTATAGCACCATTAACAAACAGGATGACACATGGCAACATCTTGCAATAAATATAGAAGAGAATACCTTATTTCTGCATTTGATACCAATTTGTTACCCAGGTAGTTACAGTACAGTACAACACATGTGCAGTCTATCTTCATAGATGTACAACTTTTTGTTAATTGGCTTTTATGTGCTGTGTAATATTCCTTAGACAAAATGCCTGGGTCATAGTGAAGAGTAGTGATCTAGTGTGGGGTAAAATGTAATACCCAGAACACAAGGCATGTACCAGGGATCTGTGGGCTTAACTCATTTCACACTATCAAACAGATATATTTTCTCTAGGAGAACTGTCAGACAGGACCCCAGAAGCATCAAGCTCAAGTGGTCATGGGCATCCTGCGCCTGTTTCGATGGTCTCTAATATATAGCCTTCACTTCTAGAAAAGCCTAATCTGTTAACATGATGACATCTAGGACCACTAGCATTGGCACAGAGCTGAATTGGGTGCCAGTGCCTGACAATGGAGCGAGAGGGTGAAAATTGAGCCCAAGCGTCAAGTCCACCCAGTCTTCAATAACCAACCCAATACATCAAACAATATTTCAGATGGAGCCTGTCAAAACCCAGCCTCTCCTGTAATTGACACGACAATAAGAGTAACATATTCAATTTCAGAGCACCAGTTTGAACTGGGTCTGCAGGCATAACACTGTTTCAATGGATGAGTCACTTAACAATGCTTAAAACATTGAATATTGCAAGTTTTTGTGAGTCTTGTGAGATGCTTGTTGTATTAACCCTTTACCCTCGTACCCATATACGGGTTGAAAATGGCAGATTTTGGCACTGATAAGCGCCTAAATTGGAATGCAATGGCTGTACAGTAACATGCTATAAATTACGTCAGAGCTCAGTCCTGCGCTTCACAGCGCTGTACGGGTTTTGACTGACAGGCGTTCTGAACTTGAGCACTGCATGCGACAAGAAGTTTCCCCCATCCCTCCCGCTAATTGGGACATTTATGCTAATGTTTTGTTATCTGAGTGAGGGAATTGCTGTAAATTAAAAGGACTCTATGTATTTTGAAAGATGATACGTTGGAGATTATAATAAATACCTTTACTTTGATGACATACAAGCAAGCCAAACACCCGTGAGTCCAAATGTGCACTTCACATTTCCATATCATAAAACCCATGTCATATACAGTGTCAATGTTTATAATCACTATGTTTGATGTCAAGTTACAAGATGACAGGGCGTCATACCCTGGGTTGTTCTGAACAGAATGAGCCTATGTTTGTTTATTGTAAAGAAAAATAGCAGCGGAACACATACATGAATGCAGTCCTTTCTATGTGCACCAAAATTACGTTATGTTTCTCTGAATTGCCTTGTAAAAGCCTAACCTTTCTGTAGAATTCATACAAGCATTTGACTGAATCCAGCTTTCAATATACACTCACTTTGGCTGACATCTGACGTATGACAGTTTTGTCTTCAAAGGACTGCAGTATATTTCTCGTAGACATTAACAATTCTGGTAAATAATGAGAGTGGGAAGGACATTTAGTTGCTGAATTTCAATTGCTTCTCTCTCTGGGGCTTCACAATTACATGTTGCAGCTTGGTAACCTTTTGGGGGTCTCTTATAATGCAACAGAAAGAGTGAGGAAAAAGTTAACATTTAAGGACAATTTGAATGAACCTCTGTTGAGCAAAGTTCATTATATCTAATTCATTAGTGTGCAAATTAACCCTGGCTAAGCTCAAAATGGAGCGGAGCAGTGGACAGGGGTGTTAAGTATGCGATCTAATTTTGTCAGCCAAAGGTTATGGATGAATAATTCATGCAGTACTTTATTTCCGGTTGTCAGTCATCCGTCCCCTGTATGGCACGGGTCACATGGTCATAATGAGATAGCGGGGTGAGGAGTGGGTTAATTTGGGGTTTAGGAGACACATCTGTACGGGTATACTGGTTCCTTCCCCTCCTCTCTCTCTGCTGCAGCATCAAGAGCAGATGGGACTCATTTAATTGAATAATTTATTAACCAAATCTCTGAGCATATGCTGGACATCGAGCATTCTGTCTCTGCAGCCAAACAGTAGTCACATTAGAATATCCGGCTGAATCTATTGTTTAGCCCATCCATCCTCTAGTGGGAGAAGGAGGGACAGGAGGGGAGGAGGGAGGGAGAGGAGGGACAGGAGGGGAGGAGGGAGGGAGAGGAGGGACAGGAGGGGAGGAGGGAGGGAGAGGAGGGACAGGAGGGGAGGAGGGGAGGAGGGAGGGAGAGGAGGGACAGGAGGGGAGGAGGGAGGGAGAGGAGGGACAGGAGGGGAGGAGGGAGGGAGAGGAGGGACAGGAGGGGAGGAGGGAGGGAGAGGAGGGACAGGAGGGGAGGGTGGCACCCCTGAGGGCAAGGTCACATTCCACATTCACCTGCCTGCCTCTGGCAACATTGCCATTCTCTGGCAACGTTCCTCTTCTCTTTCTTTGCTCTCAGCAGCCCTGTAGATTTGCTGCCTATCAGCACTTCCGGGAGAAAGTGGAGAAGATTAAACATGTTTTGTGGCCTTCCAGAGACTGAGGAGAGACACAGATACAAAAAAAGAGCAGATGAATATAAGTCCTTTACATGACCATCATGACAAATGGCTCAGTAAAGACCTGAGATTAACTTGAAGAAAGGTCAGAATACACGAAGTGGGAGCACTGAGCACTGAGCAGCCGACTGCTGCAGTCTAGTAATGTGAAAATAAAAAAGGTTAGAGAAAATACCTGTAGCCTACAGAACAGATGGATGTAGTGTAAATCGTGTTCTAAAGGTTTTCTATTCACATTTGTTCTCATAATCCACCAGGGGATTAAGTTCTATATTTTCTACATGAGAAAGGATAAACACAAACTTTTTTTTTTCTCGAATGACTGAATGTAAATTCCACCGGCATCCATTGATTTGAGTTTTAATGGTAAATATCCCTACTGAATGTCAAGCTATGGAATGTGCAGTTTGGTAAGAACCACTTCCTGAAATCCTCTCTCTCATCTCAACTCAAATAAAGACGAGATGCCTTTGATCTCTGCAAATCAAAGAGCCCTGTATAATTTCATTGGCTGCTGAGGAACCCACTCTTACCTGAGTGTGTTTGTTAGCGCCAATAATTTGCATTTGGAAGGGATTGCGCGGGGTGATTGCTTTATAGAGTCACGGCTAGAGCTCACAGCTCTGCCTGTGAACAAAACATCCCTCGCTGAACTTCACAGCAGGGAAAGACGGAAGGAAGGAAGGAGAAAGATAGATAGCGTAAGGAGTCAGTCAGAGATAGGAAAAACGTATGACGCCATTCACAGTTCTCCTCTCTAAGGACCCTTTCTTGATGCATCAGAAGACAGATCAATAAACGAGAAGATAAATAACGACAAAATAACATCTTGGCTGTGTACAGACAATGATAGCCCAGGCTGTGATGTCACAAGACACCGAGCGTGGATGTAAAACCCAAAAAAGATCAAATAGATGGAAATAGATGCGCGACCAAAGACATCTGAGAACGTTTCATCACTTTTTTGGGGGAGGAGGGAGAGACCGTGTAGCTGTAGCAAATGCTGCAGATGTTTGTGTGAGCCTTAGCAGCAGTCAGAGTGCTAGCAGTGAGCAGCAGACAAGTAGCTGTGTGAGTGGCTTGCTGTACTACCTGCATTCCAGCACTTAATTGCTTCGTGCCTTCATCTCCGCAGTGAGCAGAGAAGACCCAATTAAAAATCAACTATGGCCTGGGAGGTGTCTGACTATATTTAGACTCTGCTGTGTGTAGGAACACAAGAAAACATGGAAGGAAGTATGGAAAAATGTCCTACAGTAATAAACAAGTGATGTCATGCTGCTCTCAAGGTAGGGGATGGAATGTGGGGAGCAGTGATTACAAGAAACACACGCGTACTGTATGCTAGGCCATCGCCTCAAAGGGGACGTCATCTGCACGTACATCTTGGTCTGCTGGCATCTGCTTGAATGCGCAGTCTCTTGCTGATGATGCGTCACATGGGTTGTGAGGAAAGAAACATTTGGCACAACTAAAGACACTTTTACCCTTTCCTTTAAAATCAATTAACAATTAACTTGAAAACAGCTGCTGATTTATTTTCCCGGTGCCATGTTCTGCATCAAACATCATTTAAATGTAACATAAGGAAACACCAGTACTGAATTTCACTGACTCAAAATCACTGAATAATTCTCTAAGTACAACTTGATAGATCAATTCATAATTGTTAAATTCTCATGCCATGCCTCTCTTCTCCCTCCCTCCTCCCTCTCTTTCCTCCCTGTCCTCCCTCTCCTTCCTCCCTCTCCCTCCTCTCTTCTCCTTCCTCCCTCTCCTTCCTCTCTTCTCCCTCCCTCCTCCCTCTCCCTCCTCCCTCTCCTTCCTCCCTCTCTTTCCTCCCTCTCCCTCCTCTCTTCTCCCTCCTCCCTTCTCCTTCCTCTCTTCTCATTCCTCCCTCTACCTCCTCCCTTCTCCCTCCTCCCTACTCCTTCCTCTCTTCTCCTTCCTCTCTTCTCCTTCCTCTCTTCTCCTCCCTTCTCCCTCTCTCTGCTCCTTCCTCTAATGAGGGTGCAATTAGAAGACAGACTAGAACAGAATGTGCTTTGTTTAGGTCAGAGTGTATTTCACTCTGCGTTAGAAGAGGTCAAACACACCCCAAAGCCTATTTCAACAGGTCAAAAGTCAAATTGGAATCTGATTCCAAAACTTGAGGGGGTTAGGATATTTGTTTATCTAGTCATCCTTGTGGCTGGCGGCTCATACTTATTCCACTAGGAGTGGGGCAATGGAAAGAAAACAACCTTAATCTCACTTCAATTTGAAACCAGAGCTAGCATATTAGCCACAACAGTAACAACGCCAGACTAGCACTTACCATAACAGGCTAGGAATAAACTCCTTCTGGGCTAAGAAGTTGTTGTCAATATCAAGCTCTTTAAGAAGGCTAAATTAGTGAATACCTCATTACTTCCATCTGTCTACTACTCTCCTGACACCCAGGCAGACCAGCAGCCTCTTGTTAAAAAAAACAACTGTTACAATGTTATGCTTATGCAACATGCTGGCACAATGGATAAGGCTATATTCTTTCGAAAGATATGTATTTGTATTTGTGTACTGGTATTTGAAAGAGCGACTGAACGCACCGATTCCGCATGTGTTTCTCTGTTGCTCATTAAGAAAAACGAGATTTCAGTCTTAGGGGTGTGGTTCAATGTGGGAGTTACTGATGTTTGTCCCCTATGAGACAGCATAGGAACAAAGCCAGTATAATGTCCTTAAAATAGTTGTTATTCTATTTTATTTAACCGTTATTTTGACAGGGAGTCAGTGCTGAGACCAAGGTCTCTGTTCCATATGAGCCCTGTTTAGCACAACAATACACATCAAAATACAATATACCCATTAAAATACACGTTATTATACACAACAATATATGAAAAGCAAAACACACTCATAAAAAAACGGACACATTCTTCAGTAAAAAGGTTCCCTAACAGCCATCTGAAATGCCATAGAGGCACCAATTCCTCCAATTTTAAAGTGCATTGGAGGTCATTCCACCCGTAACGTACAAAGAAACTAAACGCAGATCTACCCAACACAGTGGAAATCGAAGAGACCTCCAGAGTTAGCAATCTCTGAGACCGGGTCTGGTATCTCGTACGTGTCACGGTTTCGGCCGAGGCTGCCTCTCTCCCTTGTTCGGGCAGGCTTCGGCGTTCGTTGTCTCCGGAATAGTAGCTGCCACCGTTGTATGTTTCATGTTCGTTTGCTTTTGTCTGATTGTTGTCACACCTGTTTTCATTTAGTGTCATTAGTGTCCTATTTAGTTCTCGTTGTGTTTGTCAGGTGTTGTGTGTTATTGATTTTTGTCTGTCGTGTGTAGGGCTGATGTTCGCTATTTCGCTCGGTTGAGCTTCCCTCCACTGCGTGGAGTGTTTACGCACCTGTGTAGTGCGCATTTGTTTTGTTCGCCTTCGTGCGTTATTTCGCCTACGGGCAAGTGTTCTCGTAATTTCCTTGTTGGAGAGTTACTAAAGTCTGTTGGACTATACTTCGGTGTCCTGCGTTTGATTCCACCACTACACCCACCTACAGCACGCGTGACAGAATAACACACCTTAAAATGGAATCAGCAGGAGCCGCAGCAGCCCAGACGATGCTGGAGGACCAGGTTCGGGAACAACGGGACCAGATCCTGCAGATGGGGACCGCACTGCAGGAGGTGATCACCACCATTCGAGGCTGGGGACCGCCTCCACCGCCACCCTCCCTGCCAGCACCATCGGCCAGTCCGCCCATTCCAGCACCGGAACCCCGAGGAGTCCGACTCTCGCTCCCGAGGTCCTACGATGGAACCGCGGCCGGGTGTCAGGGATTCCTTCTCCAGGTGGAGCTGTACCTGGCCACCGTGCACCCGGCGCCCTCGGGACATGAGAGCGTGTCCGCCCTGATCTCCTGCCTTTCCGGGAAGGCATTGGAATGGGCCAACGCGGAGTGGAGGAAGATCGACGCGGACACCATCACGTACGACGAGTTCTCCCGCCGCTTCAGGGCGGTGTTTGACCATCCCCCGGAGGGGAAAGCGGCGGGGGAGCGTCTGGTCTTCCTCCGGCAGGGGAGGAGGAGTGCGCAAGAGTTCGCCCTCGAATTCCGTACTCTAGCGGCAGATGCAGGGTGGAATGATCGGGCTCTCGTCGATCACTACAGGTGTAGTCTACGAGAGGACGTCCGTCGGGAGCTGGCTTGTAAGGACACCAGCCTCTCGTTCGACCAGTTGGTCGACATGTCCATCAGGCTGGATAACCTACTAGCTACCCGCGGACGTTCCGAGGGGGGTCCGTCCATTTCACCCTCCAGCGCCTCCGAGCCGTGTCCCATGGAGCTCGGGGGTGCTGGCGCTAGAGAGAGGAGGGGTCGGCTTACTAGGGGGTCCATCCCCTGCACCAACTGTGGTCGGGGAGGACACACCGCGGCTAGGTGCTGGGGATGGCCTCCTAGGGGGAGAGGACGACAGGTCCCGCACTGGGGATTCCTTCCAGGTGAGTAGGCGCCCCACTCACCCAGAGCTCTCTATTGCACATTTCTGTTTGCCTGTGAGTTTTCCACAGGTAGCACCTCATTCCCAGCATAAGGCGCTGGTAGATTCAGGCGCGGCTGGGAATTTTATTGATAAGACATTTTGTTTAGCTTTAGGGATTCCCCTTCTTCCTGTTGATGTCCCTTTCCCCGTTCATGCCCTAGATAGCCGTCCGTTGGGTGCGGGCTTGATCAGGGAGGTCACTGCGCCACTTAGGATGTGTGCGCAGGGGGGTCATCAGGAGATGATTCAGCTATTTCTGATTGACTCTCCTGCGTATCCGGTGGTGCTGGGCATGCCCTGGTTGAGTACCCATAACCCATCTATTTCGTGGCAGGAGAGGGCTCTGATGGAGTGGTCTGCCCAGTGTGTGGGTAGATGTTTAGGCGTTTCCGTAGGGGCTACCTCGGTGGAGAGTCCAAACCAGGTGCCCGCATTGCACGTTCCCCCTGAGTATGGGGATTTGGCTATTGCGTTTAGTAAGTCGAGGGCAACGCAGTTGCCGCCCCATAGGCAGGGAGATTGTGCGATAGACCTCCAGGCAGGAGCTGCGCTCCCACGGAGCCATGTGTATCCTCTGTCTCAGGAGGAGAAGAAAGCTATGGAGACTTACATAGACGAATCTCTGAGACAAGGATACATACGGCCTTCTACTTCCCCTGCATCCTCGAGTTTCTTTTTTGTGAAGAAGAAGGATGGTGGTTTGCGCCCATGCATCGATTACCGTGGTCTCAATCAGATCACGGTGAAGTACAGTTATCCACTCCCGCTGATTGCGACCATGACTGAGTCCTTGCATGGGGCGCGTTTCTTCACTAAATTAGATCTCAGGAGCGCGTACAACTTGGTGCGCATCAGGGAGGGCGATGAATGGAAGACAGCCTTTAGTACCACCTCGGGCCATTACGAGTATCTTGTCATGCCATACGGGTTGATGAACGCTCCGTCAGTTTTCCAATCATTCGTGGATGAGATCTTCAGGGACATGCAGGGGCAGGGGGTCGTGGTGTACATAGATGACATTCTCGTGTACTCGCCTACCCGTGTCGAGCATGTGGCCCTGGTGCGCAGAGTGTTGCGGAGGCTGGTGGAGCACGACCTGTATGTTAAGGCAGAGAAGTGTCTGTTTTTCCAGGAGTCGGTCTCCTTTTTGGGGGTATCAGTTGTCTGCGTCAGGGGTGAAGATGGAGGTAGACCGGGTGTCAGCCATGCGTAATTGGCAAACACCAACCACTGTGAAGGAGGTGCAGCAGTTTTTGGGGTTTGCGAATTACTACCGGAGGTTTATCCGGGGTTTTGGACAGGTGGCAGCTCCCATCACGTCTCTCTTGAAGGGGGGCCCGGTGCGTCTGCAGTGGTCTGCCGAGGCGGACAGGGCATTTGGGAGGCTGAAGGACCTGTTTACCTCGGCTCCAGTGCTGGCGCATCCGGATCCCTCTTTACCATTTCAGGTAGAGGTGGACGCGTCTGAGGCCGGTATAGGAGCCGTGCTTTCACAAAGATCAGGCGCGCCACCTAAACTCCGCCCCTGTGCTTTTTATTCCAAGAAGCTCAGTCCGGCGGAGCGAAACTATGACGTAGGGGACAGGCAGCTGTTAGCCGTGGTACAGGCCCTAAAGGTGTGGAGGCACTGGCTTGAGGGGGCTCAACACCCTTTCCTCATTTTGACGGACCACCGTAACCTGGAGTACATCCGGGCAGCGAGGAGGCTAAACCCTCGGCAGGCTAGATGGAATATGTTTTTGACCCGGTTTACGTTTAAGATCACGTACATCCCTGGGTCCCAGAACGGTAAGGCAGATGCGCTGTCTCGGCGGTATGACACGGAGGAGAGGTCTGTGGAGCCCACTCCCATACTGCCAGAGTCGTGTCTGGTGGCACCGGTAGTGTGGGAGGTCGATGCTGAGCTCGAGCGGGCGTTACGCACCGACCCTAGTCCACCACAGTGCCCGGAGGGTCGGAAGTACGTTCCGCTCGAGGTTCGGGATCGATTGATCTATTGGGCTCACACGTCACCCTCCTCTGGACATCCGGGTATCGGCCGGACAGTGCACTGTCTTAGTGCCAAGTACTGGTGGCCCACGTTGGCAAGGGATGTGAGGGTTTATGTTTCCTCCTGCTCGGTGTGCGCCCAGTGTAAGGCGCCTAGACATCTGCCTAGGGGTAAGTTACTACCCCTGCCCGTGCCACAACGACCATGGTCCCACCTCTCGTGGATTTCCTTACTGACCTTCCTCCTTCACAGGGGAATACCGCTATACTGGTCGTTGTGGACCGGTTTTCTAAGGCCTGTCGTTTGCTCCCCATGCCGGGCCTTCCTACCGCCCTGCAAACTGCCGAAGCCCTATTCACCCATGTGTTCCGGCACTACGGGGTACCCGAGGATATTGTGTCTGATCGAGGTCCCCAATTTACCTCCAGAGTCTGGAGGGCCTTTATGGAGCGGTTGGGGGTCTCGGTGAGCCTCACCTCGGGTTACCACCCGGAGAGTAATGGGCAGGTGGAACGTGTAAACCAGGATGTGGGCAGGTTTCTTAGAACTTACTGCCAGGACCGGCCGGAGGAGTGGGCAGAGTCGTTCCCTGGGCCGAAATGGCCCAGAATTCCCTACGCCATTCCTCCACTAACCTAACCCCTTTCCAATGTGTGTTAGGTTACCAGCCGGTTCTGGCACCCTGGCAGCAGAGCCAGATCGAGGCTCCTGCGGTGGATGAGTGGGCGAGGCGCTCGGAGGAGACATGGAACGCTGCACACGTCCACCTGCAGCGGGCCCTCCGACGTCATAAGGCGAGCGCCGATCTCCACCGCAGTGAGGGACCGGTGTACGCACCTGGTGATCGAGTCTGGCTCTCTACCAGGAACCTGCCCCTCCGCCTGCCCTGTCGGAAACTGGGTCGGCGGTTTGTAGGGCCATTTAAAGTCCTGGGAAGGTTGAACGAGGTGTGTTATAAATTACAGCTACCTGTTGAATATATAAGTATTAACCCCTCGTTCCATGTGTCCCTTCTCAGGCCGGTGGTAGCTGGCCCACTCCAAGAAAGTGAGATCAGGGAGACTCCTCCACCCCCATTGGACATCGAGGGGGCACCGGCGTACTCCGTGAGGTCCATCTTGGATTCGAGACGTCGGATGGGGGTCTCCAGTATCTAGTGGAGTGGGAGGGGTACGGTCCGGAGGAGCGGTGCTGGGTGCCGAGGAGAGACATTTTGGACCCGTCTCTCCTGACGGAATTCCATCGTGGGCACCCGACGCACCCTGCTCCGCGTCCTCCGGGTCGTCCCCGAGGCCGGAGTCGGCGCACGTCTGGAGCCGCGCGTCAAGGGGGGGGGTACTGTCACGGTTTCGGCCGAGGCTGCCTCTCTCCCTTGTTCGGGCAGGCGTCGGCGTTCGTTGTCTCCGGAATACTAGCTGCCACCGTTGTATGTTTCATGTTCGTTTGCTTTTGTCTGATTGTTGTCACACCTGTTTTCATTTAGTGTCATTAGTGTCCTATTTAGTTCTCGTTGTGTTTGTCAGGTGTTGTGTGTTATTGATTTTTGTCTGTCGTGTGTAGGGCTGATGTTCGCTATTTCGCTCGGTTGAGCTTCCCTCCACTGCGTGGAGTGTTTACGCACCTGTGTAGTGCGCATTTGTTTTGTTCGCCTTCGTACGTTATTTCGCCTACGGGCAAGTGTTCTCGTAATTTCCTTGTTGGAGAGTTACTAAAGTCTGTTGGACTATACTTCGGTGTCCTGCGTTTGATTCCACCACTACACCCACCTACAGCACGCGTGACAGTACGTCTATAAGTTAACAATGAAGTAAGGTACGGAGGAAGTGTATGCAGGATGGCTTTATAAACAAAAAGAGCGCAATGCATCGATCTACAAGATTTAATAGAGTGCCAGCCTACTTTCTGATACAGAATGCAGTGATGTGTACTGAACCTATCGCCCGTAATAATGTGTAGTGTGCTATGATTAACTGCGTCCAATGGCTTTAATACAGTGGATGCTGCATTCACATATTATTGATGGTTAAAATAAATACTTTGGCAACACAATGTTGTTTTTACTCTATAAAATACAAATCATACCCAGAGTATACAAGTTTTTATATTTCATCTATGGCCACCAACCAGGCAAATATTATTTTTAAATCAATTCAACAACCAGAGTCTGTTTAAGCAGAAAATAATTGAGCGACATTTTTTTTTTTTGTGAATGTGAATGAACATAATGAAGATTTAGTAATTCTGACAATTCTGTCAGTGGGAGTCAAAGCTGTGTTCTCCAGATTCCACCACTGCAGCGGAGCCTGCCCACAGTATTTGGCTGCAGTCCACACAGATTAAGCCTTTTACGGTTCCTTTATGTTTTCATTTGTCATTTCTAGTGGCAACTCAAAAGATAGCGTCCTTGCACCCATAGTTGAGTCTGAAAGTTTAGAGACAGATTATGAATCATTTTCACAGGGCCTACTTCCCCAATATGCAACTCAAAGCCCATCTAAATGTATCATCCCTTTCATTGGATATGGAAACAACGTTGCATCCTGTCTCAGTCCTGGCATTATTGTATAATAACATAGAGGAAGACAGTGTTAGTGGGCATACTGTACCAGAGCATATCTACCGGTATTCTAAATCTTCAGAGTAGATTGTTTTTTCGGGATGGCAGTCACAACCTTTTTTTTTTAGGTCTTCATATAACTATCCTGGAGGGTTGACATGACACAAATATTGTGCAGGAACTTTGACAGACCTCTCAAAGGAGTTGCTCTGCTCTGAAAGTGTAAGGACATGAAATGAGTGCTACAATGAGTACTACAGTCTTCTCAACAGGACCAATCTTTCAAGAGCTAAGGTACTTTCACTTTATATCGTCGTACTTCAAACACCCTCAAGGTTGTGTTTAGTAAAGCAGGTGCGCTGTAGAGCTGGGATGGGACTAACAAGTACCCTATGTGCTGACAAATAAAACGAAGCCAGTTCAGAAGGGAACCTCGACTGTTGGCATCAGCTGATCGCATCAGCTGTTATTGCACCAATTGGATTCACACTCTTTACTTTACATTGTGGTCTATTTAAGTTGACCAGTTCTGTAAACACTCCTCGATGTCACAAGCGCGCATGTGCAGGTGTCTCTTGCTGACATGGCCACCACTGCTGTAACTATCGGTTATTCGCTATGCTTGCTGTTTTCTGGGTTCTGGGTTTCTTCCTGCAGGGGGTTGGTATAACATACCGCTCACTTAGCTCTGCATAATATCTTTATATGACACTTCACTCTGTCGGTGAGCTACCCTGAAGGAGCAGAGCCTAACACAAAAAGACTTCACATTAATCTCTTCTAATAAATGGTTAAACGTACACGTGGTGTTTCCTTCCTGAATTGATGTTATGCATTGTTCACAATGTGTTCGTTTAAGCTTTGTCGTCGTTACAGTACACCGTCTCACTAAATCTAGAGATTGTCATGGTATTCCCAAAGAGTGAAAGAGGAGGGGGAAACACAATCAGAATTCAATTCTGACAACATTAATCCATGTACAATGAGGCAATTTTAATGCACGTTTACACACGGCCTTAGGAGTTTGTTGGTGGTAAACAGAAGCCAGTTCCTCCTGTAGACGTCCACACACCCGCTGTCATCCAGCAGGAACTATTTGATTACCAGCAGAGGAAGCAGTCCTCTGCCATTCCTGCACGACAAAGAGGACACACAGGCCTTTTGTTAATACTAAGCCCTCATCCTGATGCACAGAGGAACACACACTATAAAACCATCACGTCTTCTTGATTTATGGAACTGCATCGGCACAGAGTTGTTATAACCTGTGGCGGGCTCAGGGAATACAAATCCAGTGATATAAAATCAGTCAACAAAGTACTTTAATTTTAATTGGATATTGAATATTCATTCAGTATTTATTTAGAAGAAAATGTATTGTAGCCTAATGTACATGTTGCCATACACACAGAAGACCAATTAAGATATGTGCGTGTTGACTTTTTAATCATTCTCTTTTTCACCTTTTGTCTAAGATGAACATCTGCTCCACTAATCTGATCCCTAGAATGTGTCTGTGCCGAAGCATCCAGTGATCTTTAGGAAACCATTATCACCTGAACACTAGTATCGGGGGAGATCAGTCCAGGCATAATATGATTAAGGGTCAACTGCAATTACAAGAAACTAACACCCATGCTAAGATCTCATCAGCATCTGGAGTTTGCACAGACAGGCGGTGGGCCTCTTTATTTCCTGCTGTATCACTGCTCTGTTCTCCCCTCCAGTGCTACCTGAATATCCCCATGAACAATTAACAACCTGCATGGTGTTCTGAGTGTGTGAGAGGCTGCTTTGTTTGGGATGTTGTTTTGTCTCTGTGCTGGTGACCCCCACTGTGACACTGAGCTGAGTATCTCTGTCCTCCCCCTCCCTTGGTCTGCAGCCCAGCCTTCCACCCAGCTGCTTTATTTTTAGCCAGGGATGTGAGGGGTCAAAGAGGGTCTGTGAGGGGTCAGAAAGGGTCTGTGAGGGGGCAGAGATACTCAGGGGCTCCAGTGGAGGGGTGTTGATTTGAGGTGTGTCCCCATGTGTTTGGTGGCTAATGAGGGAGAGAGAGAGGGGAATGTGGGGCTGGAGCACACAGCCCCATCAATGCTGGGTCTGCCTGCAGCCTGATCCCTGCCGCCCTCTTTCATCAGTACTAACCAGTAACCAGCAGTAGCACAGTGACACAAACATCCCACAATGTACATTCCACAGGATATACCAGCACATTAGAATACATCAGTATGTTTAAAGCTACCTTGACCATACTGCATAATATCTGATATAACACTAAATTCAAATGAGGATAGCTGAAAATAAAAACAAACAAAACAAACAGAAAAGCAAAACAGTTGGTTGAGCTTTGAAAGAGGGAATAGGGCTTGAGAGATAGAGACAGAGACGAGATTTCAGGTCGTGCCACTGCACTTACCATTATGTTTCCATATTTCACTTGTTCATGTTTGGGGAAGTAACAGCTTCTACACAATGCAGTATTGTGCTAAAATGACCCCACACATCTAGCACTGACATACATAACCATCACAATCCAGACCCAGGCGAGGTCATTAAGCTACTCTGGCTAGCATAGTCCTATATTTCACTGTGTGGGGAGTTATACCTGGAGGCTACTTCTCTATGATCAAACTCCTGCCCTTTTCAATGTGGTTTAGAGATTTCATCAGCTCACACCACAGTACATCATTGGCACTGGGTTCATTGTCTGTGTAATAAAAGTTACAGTGATGATGATTGAATTATGACTTGTAGCATGAGTCATTACTCCCCATACAACATGCTTTGTTCTTAATGTGGGAGTATAGCCCCCTTCATGAATCACCCTGTAGACTGAGGAAGAGGAATGATTCTGGAGACTGATACAGATAACTGTGTAATGCAATAGGAGTTTACCATCATAAGAGATCAGTGGGAATGATGTTGATTTGCCGAGGGGTCAGGGTTCAACCCGGCTGAGGGGGAAAAAAGCAAACGTCCACACTTAATGAAGCCTTTCCTGTAATTTCTTTGGTACTATTTTTGGGGTATTTGGCACTGACTTCGCTAGAGATGATTGAATTTGTTAGCTGAGGGGAAATACGGAATGATTTCCCCTCCCTAAAAATGTCTGGGAGTGGTATAGCCAAGATCAAGAAAACCCACAACCTCATTTCAACATATTACCTCAATGTTGAGTTTTGGTGGGAAAAAACAATGTTGTCCTTTGCCTTCCAAATATATATTTCCCAGGACTATGAATCAGTGGAAGGTCACTCTCCAATCAAGATTCCCACAGCATCCCCTTCGCTGGAAAATTGAGAAATCTCTCAGGCTGTGCGAATAGGAGAGTCATTGATATAGATGAGCTACCATTAGGATCAGGGATGGATGGGATTTCACATTGAAATACTCACACAGTATCCTCCCCCCTGTGCCTCTGGCTGGGTCACTCAATAGATTGGAAACTCACATTTTGATAAAAAGGCACTGCCCTTGTCCTCTGTGGCTTTCATGTAAAATAAGTGGCAGATGCTGAGACATTTATTTCTTGCTATAAAATGAAATATTGCTTCTCCTGCTATACTGAGAAATATGATGCTCTCTTATTTTGAACAGAATTTCCATTCAGTTCATCGTCTATAAATATTCAGCATTACAGATATGCTTGGCGAAATGTGGTCAATGGTGACATGTGCTCCTAGGAACATTCCTAATGAGAGACAACCCCTGCCAAGTTGTGAGGGGATTTTTCTAGTGACAGTCTTATCCATGTCCATATATAGCAGTGTGTGATTGCAGGGCGGAATCCTGGAATGTGAGGGTTACTAGCTTTAGAGGTTATGGGGAGAACTGCTCTACTGCAAGGGGAGAAGGGGGAGAATGGGAGGAGGAGAAGGGAGGAGGAGGGGTGGGACACATCTGCTTCCACTGCTTGGGCAGTAAGTCTGGGGCCTCTCCTTGGACTAAGCCCCACTTCCCGTGGGGGCCACAGTGCTGATCAGACAGTGGAGGAGTCACCAGGCTACAGGTGGAGCGTGCAATTACATCCCCTGATTATTTAGTTCAGAGGCACTGATAAGGCCCCTGTAGGCTTGCCAGAAACACTGTGCCTCTTGTCTGCTTTTTTAAATTCAGAGATGTGGTCTTTGGTTTCTGCACAGCAGAGGACTGTGCGTGCCTGGACTAAATTCCTGTGCATCCTCTATTCGTTTATGTGCGTGTGTTTTTTAAGATTCAAATGAACTTGCCCTTGTTTTTCTTTGGCTGTGTTCATATGGACTTTCGTCAGTAGACCTGTTTAAAAACATATACAAGCTGACTAAGAAAAATGACTAATAGACATGTGTCCCCGAGTGGCGCAGTGGTCTAAGGCACTGCATCGCAGTGCTAGCTGTGCCAATAGAGATCCTGGTTCGAATCCAGGCTCTGTCGTAGCAGGCCGCGACCGGGAGACCCATGGGGCGGCGCACAATTGGCCCAGGGTAGGGGAGGTAATGGCCGGCAGGGATGTAGCTCAGTTGGCATGGCGTTTGCAACGCCAGGGTTGTGGGTTTGATTCCCACGGGGGGGGCAGTACGAAATAAATATATATAAAATAATAATGTATGCACTCACTAACTGTAAGTCGCTCTGGATAAGAGCATCTGCTAAAATGTAATTTACATCATTTAGCAGATGCTCTTATCCAGAGCGACTTACAAATTGGTGCATTCAACTTAATTCATGTCATCGATTCCCTTTTTAGAAGTTGCAGCACCCCACAGAGACAGAGAGAGCGAGAGTGAGAGTGACAGAGAGAGAGAGAGAGAGCGAGAGAGGGAGAGAGGGAGAGTGAGAGAGAGAGGGAGAGAACCACAGTCAGTCTGCATGTGGCATGTCCATTTGACTCCTAGAGCTCATCTTTCACCCACGGAGTCTTTAGAGAAAGATCATGTCCGGAGTCACTTTGTCACTGATCCGATGAGACCTGTCTGGCAGAGGGAGGCAGGGGAGAAAAAGCAGGTAATGCAGTATTGAGCAGCACCTGTGTTCAGCCTCCAATCTATCTTAGAAACACTAACTGAAGGAGGGGCCCTCTGTCTTTATCTTCAAGGGGAAGGCGGGAAATATGTTACGACCTCGAAGCAGAAAGGAACTGAAATGTTAGATTACATTGTAGAGGGTCTTATCTGTTTATCTGAGAATCAAGTGGGCTGTATCTGCAGCGGTGACTCACATTTAGTATTGAGTCTGTTACACATCTTTCAAAACATCACAATTTAAAAGAGTGTCTGACCCTTTTGTGACACAGGAGAAAAAAATTGAAAGGTGATGGGGGATTGTAGGTAATTACGTATGGCGGGATCATAGTATTCATTTTCGTCGACTGGGAGCAATAGCACAACATGGCAATCTGCTGTAGGTGTTCAGTGACAAATTCCAGTTGTCTCAGATTTTATATTGCAGCCATGTGGCATATCGCATTAGATCCGACATACTTTATTGTGGTCTGGAAGTGAAGCACAGAGAACCTGCTGTGTTGTTAGGGAGCATGTTACAGAGAAGAGGTGGGGGAGATGGAGCAGCGACGCCTGTCAGTTTGTGTTCAGATGAAGACTCTAAATGTTAGCGCGCTCCCCCTGACACATTTATAAAACAACCATCTCTATTACCCACAAGCCAGCTGGGCTATCACTCCGTGCTTCCAACTGCAGCATCAAAGGCAGAGTACTGGGAACAGCACAGTGTGAAAGCTGGGGATTAGATGATTTTAAGTTACTGTGTTGCTTTATGTCTCGATATATCACGTCAGTCATGTTGTATTGTCAGTAGATGAGGCAAGACTCATTGATGATAGTCGTGTATTCTCTGATAAAGATTGCCTCAGTAGAAATAAAGTTACTTCACATCGAGACAATGAAGAGTTAACTGTTCCACACAGACCAAATCTCCCAATGTCGCTTTATGAAATTCTAACTACCAGGCACAAAATGTAGAAGCTGGACGAGTCACAAAGGGTGTGGTCAGAAGCAAGATTAAAAAGCAGCCTTTTTCCTGGAAGAGTACAGTGCCCGCAAGCCACAATGCAGACTAATATGAACCAAACACATTGGGGCCCGTCCTGCCAAATCTTCAGAGCCGAGCAGTCCCTTGCCTGCCCAGTGTAAGGTTCCTGGCTTATTTGTTATTTTTGGAAACAGCCCTGGGTGGAAAATTGTGGTTTCTTTATTTTTGTTGTAGCAGCTGAGCAATTCAAGCAGGCTTGGGAGACATAATTTTGCCCTGGAGTCCCCCCCCACCACCACCACCAAAAAAAGAAAGCCTGGCTGCAGATGTACAGTGTTAGCACACATACGTGGAACCTACGTGGGGTTTTCTGCTCTCCTATTCAACCTCTTTCACAGTTATTCTCTGTTTGAAAAAACGACTGTTTGAAAATCAAATCCTCTGTGTGAAATTCTAATCCTCATAGCATTTTTGTGGACACTGAATAATTATAATCAGAGCCAAGTTTTATGATGTGGTAGGCTACCAGTAAACAAAAAAGGACAGCGTTGGAACTAGAGACTGCTACTCATCAATAACACCTCCATGAGCTACTAGAATCCCACACACTACAGAGGTAGTTTTATTTGTTTATTTAAGATTTTAAGTAGTGGGAATTAAATGTGAGTAAATGCTAGAAAGAGTTCCATTAGTGAGATGATGATGGCAATGGAGCCACATGTACTGTTCTATTGTTTAGTACCTACAGGAACACTGAATTGAGACACTTTTCTGATGCATTTATAATGCATCTATTCTGAAGACAAAGATTATAAAGATGATAATTTAGTGGTAGGGAAATCCCATTGTAAAATGCCAGTGGAGACATGCATAATTTAAACCAGTATGGAACTGGGAACACATCTCCACACAGTTGAGTTAAAATTATACTGAACAAAAATATAAACGCAACATACAACAATTTCAAATATTTTACTGAGTTACAGTTCATATAAGGAAATCAGTCAATTGAAATAAATTCATTAGGCCCTAATCTATGGATTTCAGGGCAGGGGTGCAGCCATGAGTGGGCCTGGGAGGGCATCGGCCCACCCACTTGGGAGCCAGGCCCACCCACTGGGGAGCCAGGCCCAGCCAATCAGAATGAGTTTTACCCCACAAAAAGGCTTTATTACAGACAGAAATACTCCTCAGCAGGTGAAGAAGCCGGATGTGGAGGTCCTGGGCTGCCGTGGTTACACGTGGTCTGCGGTTGTGAGGCCGGAACTGCCAAATTCTCTAAAATGATGTTGGAGGCAGTTTATGGTAGAAAAATTAACATTAAATTCTCTGGCAACAGCTCTGGTGGACATTCCTGCAGTCAGCATGCCAATCTGTGGCATTGTTTCGTGTGACAAAACTGCACATTTTAAAGTGGACTTTTATTGTCCCCCGCACATGGTGCACCTATGTAATGATCATGCTGTTTAATCTGCTTCTTGATATGCCACACCTGTTAGGTGGATGGATTATCTTGGCAAAGGAGACATGCTCACTAACAGGGATGTAAACACATTTGTGCACAAACCTTGAGAGAAATATGCTTTTTGTGCGTATGAAAGATTTCAGGGATTAGTTTTTTCGGCTCATGAAACATGGGACCAACATTTTACATGTTGCGTTTATATTTTTGTTCAGTGTGTATATTGTATGGTAACAATAATCTTTACTGTTTTCAGAATCTTTCCAAAACCGATTAAGAATCAGTATTGTTCGTATATTGTTTATCTTCAGTTCAATTCTTATAGTATGGCAATAATGGTTAGGCTCCATCCTAGTGGATTACTTGATTTTACCATTCTGATGACCGCCAGTTACAAGGCATTCGATCCCTGATGGCTTTTCCCACATTTTGACACATTGAAGAAGTGTAAAGAGCATACCTCTGACCCCTACATACACTGTTGGTTTATGCATGTTTATTGTTTTCTTGTAGGTCAACTGATGCAGTAGAGTTGTTTGTTGTGTATGTTAGCCCCAAGAGCCATGTAGAGCTGTAGAGATGTCCACACTCTGACTCTGGCCCTTGCCTTGGGGTTCTGAACTCTCCTGTCCCCCATCATGTCTTGTCTCTGCTCTGGTCCATGTAGGTCAAACAAACGCCTGATATAATCCTGATGGAATAGGCAGAACATGATGGGTTTCACTGTTGAAGGTGACTCAGTGCAAGGACTGTGTATTGTAACTTGAGACAGAATGTCTTGATGTGTGTCTGTCTGAGATTATTTATATCCGTAACAGATTCATGGAGAGATTGTGTCCCAGTTTATAACACGATTCTGAGCTCATTACAGGCAGTGAACATATCAACAAACAAAAAGGAAGTGTCATGAGCCTCTCACTCCACCGGGTTACCACCTTAGTTTTCTTCCACTCTGCTCACCACTCTCTCTACTCAGCCTAACTAGCTCCACCTGTCCCTGCTCTGCTCTGCTCTAATTACTCTGCCAGCTGCGCTGCATTACCCACTAACCTCTCCCAGTATTTAAGGCCCTGTCTTTCAGCTCTCCGGTGTCAGATCGTCTGCAAAGCTCACACCCGGAACCTGTTTGCTCGCGCTTCTGGCTCCCCCTGGTTTTGTGACCCCGGACCTGCCTGTTTTTTGGATACTCATCTGCCTCAGGAGATCCAGACCTGCTTCTGCCATTACGACTCCTGACTACTCTTCAATCCCGGTAACTCTGACCAGCCTTCTGCCTTGCTACTACGTATTTTGGATTTCCCTTGAACTGTACTGCTGCCTGGTTTCATTCCGCCCTGTTGTGTCTGTGTCTCCCCCAGGACTTCTGGACCACCCACCACCGGCTTCATAGGACGCATCGCTGCCACTGGGGGGGGCACAGACCCGGCGCATTGGACGGGATCCCTGTTACCCCTGGAGCCTTCATTCACTCCCTACTTCCCTTTTCCCTTAAGTTTAATAAACTTTCTGGTGTGACGCAATTGTGGTCCTCTGGTCGTCTGTCTGAACCGTGACAGTACGATCTGACCATCATGGACTCAGCGCACACTTCCCCCGACATGGAAACCGAAGAACCTGAGCAACCCACCGCCATGCTACGCCTGGAACACACTGAGAGAGAGCTAGGCCGCATGAGCGGCGACATCACCTCTCTGCTTCAGGTCGGCCACCAACAGCATCAGCAGTTCCAGCAGCACCAGCAGCAGTCCCAGCAGCAGCAACAACAACTCGCCATGATCATTCAACTCCTCACCAACCTGACCCCAGCCAGTCTGCCCACCAGCCCTGCCCCCGAGTTACCTGCCCCGGTCATTGCAGCCGCTGCTCCGAACCCAAGATTGGAAACCCCGAGCGGTTCAACGGCGATTCAACCCAGGTCCGGCCATTCCTGACTAGCTGCCGACTTCAGTTCTCCTTGCAGCCAAGGACCTTCGCCACGGAGGGGGCTAAGGTTGGGTATGCCATCACTCACCTGACGGGCCGAGCTCGACTCTGGGGAACAGCAGAGTTCGAACGTCAAACCCCCGCATGTGCAACCTTCGACCTGTTTGCTGAGGAGATGCTGAAGGTGTTTGACCTGGATTCACCAACCGCAGAGGCGTCTCGTGAACTGTTCAGTATTCGACAAGGCAGACGTACAGTCGCAGACCATTCCATCGACTTCCGAACCCTGGCTAGACGAAGTTCTTGGAACACACCATCGTTGGTGGACGCGTTCTTCCATAGTTTGGCTGACTATATCAAGGACGAGTTGGTCTCCCAGGAACTGCCTTCCACTCTTGATGAAGCCATCGCACTGACTGTCAGGATCGACAGAAGGATACAGACCCGTCGTCGTGAGAGGGGGGCGCCAAGGTCCACCTACTACCGGCATTCGGAGAGATCCGACTGGGTTCCTGTCATCTACTGCCACTCACCCAGGTCAGCTTGATCAGTCTGAGCCTATGGAGATTGGGCGAGCCTCTCTCACTCCTGCAGAGCGCCAGCGACGCTTCACCTCAAACCTCTGCCTCTATTGTGGAGGTGATGGACATCGTGTGGTAACCTGCCCTTTAAAGGGCCGAAGCTCACCGGGCATAGGGGGAGTCCGGTTGAGTTCAATGACCATCCAGTCCTCCGACCGCAAACCCCCTGCTGCAAGTTCACCTCCGCCTCTCTGACTCAACTCACACCCTGGCTGCTCTGGTGGATTCTGGCGCCGAAGCCAACATAATGGACATCAAGCTGGCACGCCAACTGGGACTGGAGAACCTCCGTTTGACACCTCCTATTCCTGCCCGGGCACTGGACGGACACTTACTCGGATCGGTCACTCATGTCACGGCCCCGGTCTCGATGGGTCTGTCCGGAAACCATCAAGAAACTATCCAGTTTCACCTGCTCCCCTCTCCAGGCCAACCCCTCATCCTGGGTTACCCATGGCTCCGCCGGCACAACCCTCAGCTCGACTGGGTGACTGGGGTGATCAGGGAGTGGGGAGAGGACTGCCACCGAACCTGCCTGCTTGCTGCCGCACTACCCCCTCGGCCAGTACCTACTAACTCCGCTCCTGACCTCACCTGGACCCCAGCAGCCGACAAAGCCTTCAGTACCCTCAAGGTGAGGTTCACCTCCGCTCCCATCCTCCAGATGCCTGATGTGTACCGGCCTGGATCACGCAACACCAAGCCAGACGCCCTCTCCCGTCAATTCCAGAAGGATGACTCCCCCTCCAAGGACCCTGTGTCGATTCTGCCGAGTCCCTGCATCGTTGCAGCTCTGACCTGGGCTGTTGAGGAACAGGTGCTGGAGGCTCTCCGTAACCAGCCAGGTCCCAGCACTTGCCCAGCTGACCGCCTTTTTGTCCCCGAAGACCTGAGGTCCCAGGTCATTCAGTGGGGACATGACTCCCGCCTAGCTTGTCACCCTGGCTCCACCCGCACTTACAACCTGCTCGCCCAGAGGTTCTGGTGGCCCTCTCTGAGGAAGGATGTACGGGAATTCGTCCAAGCCTGCCCCATCTGCAACCAACACAAGTCGTCCTGCCAGCCCCCAGCCGGATTGCTGCAGCCCCTGCCTGTGCCCAGACGTCCCTGGTCTCACATCGCCCTTGACTTTGTCACGGGGCTGCCTAATTCCCTGAGGGTGCACCCCACTTTCCATGTGTCTAAGATTAAGCCCATCCATGAGAGTCCGCTGGTCCCTGCTGCGCCTGGTCCTCCTCCTCCACGGCTCGTCGATGGTGGTCTGGTTTACACCGTCCGCCGCCTGCTTCGGTCCAGACGGAGGGGTAGGGGTCTCCAGTACCTCATTGACTGGGAGGGCTATGGACCTGAGGAAAGGACCTGGGTGCCAGCTAGTCGGATTGTGGATAGGACTCTCATCACCGCTTTCCACCAACGGCATCCGGATCAACCTGCAATCCGTAGGGGCCGCCCCAGAGGGGTCCCTAACCGTCCTGCCCGCTCGGCTTCCTGTCCTGTGCCTGATCCTGTCTCGGGACCTGTCCCATCCCCCGACCACGGCCCTCCGGCTTCCTCCGAGGATGAGGACGTTCACTCGGACCGTTCGGAGGAGTTCTAGCCCTCCTCCGGCTCCCCTCCTCCCGCCCGGCGTGGTGTTGCTCTTGGGACTTCTGGGGCCGTCCCTTGGGGGGGGGGGGGTTCTGTCATGAGCCTCTCACTCCACCGGGTTACCACCTTAGTTTTCTTCCACTCTGCTCACCACTCTCTCTACTCAGCCTAACTAGCTCCACCTGTCCCTGCTCTGCTCTGCTCTAATTACTCTGCCAGCTGCGCTGCATTACCCACTAACCTCTCCCAGTATTTAAGGCCCTGTCTTTCAGCTCTCCGGTGTCAGATCGTCTGCAAAGCTCACACCCGGAACCTGTTTGCTCGCGCTTCTGGCTCCCCCTGGTTTTGTGACCCCGGACCTGCCTGTTTTTTGGATACTCATCTGCCTCAGGAGATCCAGACCTGCTTCTGCCATTACGACTCCTGACTACTCTTCAATCCCGGTAACTCTGACCAGCCTTCTGCCTTGCTACTACGTATTTTGGATTTCCCTTGAACTGTACTGCTGCCTGGTTTCATTCCGCCCTGTTGTGTCTGTGTCTCCCCCCCCCAGGACTTCTGGACCACCCACCACCGGCTTCATAGGACGCATCGCTGCCACTGGGGGGGGCACAGACCCGGCGCATTGGACGGGATCCCTGTTACCCCTGGAGCCTTCATTCACTCCCTACTTCCCTTTTCCCTTAAGTTTAATAAACTTTCTGGTGTGACGCAATTGTGGTCCTCTGGTCGTCTGTCTGAACCGTGACAGTAAGGATATTATATGACACATCACGGTGCTCTCTTTGGTTGACAGGCAAACACTGCAGTTATCTTTTTAACCTTTTTTCCATTTGTCTCGCTTTTCTTAATGGTTCATATCTTGTAGATGTGAATGTCTTTGTAGTAGTCTATTGTACTACAGTATACTGCATGTTAACAATCACAATGCTGTAAGCCTCGGGGCAGAATCTCTATAATAAAGCATTACAATGAATGACTACTGCTCATACTGTTGAAATATTGATGTAGTTATACTGGAGTGATATATAAAACAAACAACAATAATTTAGGTTAGAAGACAATTATGGGTCGTCATCTTCTTAAAACGTTCCTGTGATGAAAACCTACATTATACTCAAGTTCATATGTTTTTCTCCTGTCTGCCATTTTAAAAGAACACATCTGCTTAGCTTAAAGGGTAATTTTCTCTCTATCTATAATCAGGTTTATTCCCTAAGCACCCATCGGTTTATAATTAGATGCACAACAATAATCTGCTTAGTTGATTAAACAGTATCTAGTCTCCGCCTTATATGATAATTTAATCTGTGTTATCTTGAAATGTGGTAAAATGCTGTCCCTTTCTGGTTGCCCCGTAACAGACTCCAGTGGAGGGAACTCACATGGAGACACTGATGGCTTTTCCAGACATTCTGCAATGGGGCCAGGGATAGGGAAAGCCTTGTCTGTCTTTCCTGCATTCTGTCGTCGTAGGCCTCTCAGTAACTGTATTCGTGAGCTCCAGTGATCAGACCCAGGAGTCTAGGGGTTTAATAGGAGAACAAGCTATACTCTCACAGCCTGCCCAGCTCAGGCAAACAAAGGTGATTTTCCCTCACCACTTCCAAGCTCTGCACACCCAGTGCCTACAATCATCTTTGACACTCCCAACCTGTTTAAACTCAAGATGATTAAACCACATATTTAAGTTTATTCTCCGAAAGGGCATGGATAGCAAATGGATTCCAAAAAGGAAAAGTACATTTATCATGAGTAATGTGTTTTAAAATTATGTGGATGGGTTACTTTGTCAGAAAGTATTCTATGATAGAATAGCATGGCGAGGCAGTCTAGTCATTAACAATCATCTGCAGAGAACACCATGGGTCTAGCAAATATACACTTTGCACTGATATACATGTACAGAATATATTCTAATGATTAATATTTGTCTTCAGTAATTTACATGAAATCCATTACATTAATTAGATTATTATGCAAATTAAGGCAAAGTGATTTTGTTCAACAAAATGCTCAGTAGTATTGTTTTCCCTTTCGATGAGCTTGAGCTCTCCGTTCACATTTTCCCGGCTAACTCATCCTGACAGACAGAGCAGGGAGCAACACAAAAACTGCACTAATGTCACTTTGTGCTGGGAAAATAATGTTTTATTGCAAATCATGTTAGGAAGGAAACACAACCCCAGAAATGCAGTTCCTAAAGGGCAGATGCAGGGGCTTTGTTGCATCCACTGGAGTCCGTGGAGAATACCCACTGGGCACATACGTCAGTTCAACGTCTAGTTTTGATTTACATTTGGGTGAGTTGCCAACTAACGTGGATTTATCATGAAATCAACCAAAAATGTCACCCTGTCATTGGATTTAGGTTATAGTTGGGTGAAAAAAATATGAAATTCCCTTACGTTGATGACTTTTTGCAAATCCAATCAGTTTCCCACGTTTTTGGTTGAAGTCATGTGGAAACAACGTTGATTCAGCCAGTTGTCAGACAATCACATCCACTTGGGAAACAAATGATGGTATTTTGGAATTTTAAATTAAGGTTAAATAAGATGATTGGTGCGATATGCATTCTGATGAGAGCTCCCATGGTGCACGCTGGCATGACCTTAGTCTCCAAAGGACCGGCGCCACATCAGCATTCTAATTGGATGCTGGATGACGTCCAGGTGTTTTTCATAAAGTGGATGTGACCTACAGTATATATCATGCTTAACTGGACAGAAAGCTGTGTGATCAATGATGGGAAAAATGAGTGTGGAACGGGTGGTGCTGTAACAAGTGACAATTAGTCAATCTAATATTAGACATCAAAAATATACACAAAAAATGGGAACTGTCAAAGGTCATGAGAATGAAGAGAGATTAAACTGAATAGACAAACTAGAGTAGCTATAGCTAAATACAGTAGCTCATATTTAAATGCATTCTGATGGAGGTTTCTTCCCAGTCAGTCTGGTCTGAGCTCATTGTAAGGGTTGGGATGGAAAGTAGGCCAATGGGCCACGGTGTGGAAGGTAAACACATTGAGTCAGAGCCACATGGGGATGGACACGGCACACTCAAGGGGCTATATAGGTTTAGCCTGTGCACTTTTAGCCTTTTCCGTGAACGCTCTCCCTCACCCAAACCTCCCTCACCCCTCCCACATAGGAGTGGTCGCTCTGGTCACCCTCCAATCAGGAAGTGGATGATGTATGACTGGGAATTCCTGTGATATAAGTTCCACACATGAATAATAACAGTCCAAACACTTGGCCCAGAAAAAGTGAACGGAAAAAATCTAACCAAAGCCACATAGAAAACAGTTTCTTTCCCTTTGAAATGATACCTCTTAGGCAGAGTGCAAATTACATCATGACATTCTGACCTTAAACCCCATGCACTGAAGGGCTTGTGCTCACTCCAAGACTGGGAATCAACAGTGATAACTTAAGAATTACTTGGAAATACATCATACTTTCCCTGACTTAAGAATACATTCCTTGAATCCAATGTAATGTCTTAGCAACACTGTGCTTGTAAAAAGTACATACAATTCAAGGCACTACTTTGACTACTTAAACACTTAAATTATAACTTATGAAGTTGTTATTATATTATAAATAAATACCAACTCTCATTGATCACCTACCAGTGAGCAAACTATAAACCCAGTGGTTTTCTGGCAATTCCCACAATGTTTTGACTTCTACAAAATGCAGACAACAATGGAGGTAGTAACCTAATGTTAACTGAGTCATGAGACTCAGATAAGGAAATAAATGTATTGGGAAGAAAGTTCCCCCCAAAATGTATGGGCCTAGTAATAAAGACGTCATTTAAAGTGGAACTGACAGCGTTTTAACTACTTTGCAGATATGAAACAAACAGACAATCATAATATCAGTAAAAAATATCAAATTCCCAGTTTATGCTACAAAAACAATTTTATAAGAGGCTTAAAAAATATATATATAGCTTCTATTTGACTCAAAATTCCATGACGTACAGTAAGGCATTGTTGGCAGAATAAATGGATGCAGTTCAATGCATTAATATAATTCACCAATACATTTATTGGTAGTCCCAAAAAATTGCTTCAGGTTGTAAATCACAGCTGGCCTGGTACATTGTTTGCTGCCTCCACCCATTCGGGATGCACTGTTTCAGTTTCAATGACTCAATATTTTGAACAAAAACTGACGAATGTAGCTAAGGCTGGGAATGTCAATACAATCAAACTAGCAAGGGCAATGATCACAAGTCAGTCATAACATGGCTAATAGGCTAGCGTATCTATTCTATTCATGTAGCTATTTATTTAGCAAGGTAAAAAGAAATACGGAGCATAACGTTAGCTAGCTGCTGGGAGGATGTCATATCCTTGGAGGATTGGGTGAGTGACCGACTTTTCCCCCTCATCGTTTTTCTGTGACTACAGCTAGAGATGCAGGTGTCATTTGGTTAGCTAGCAAGAAATATGAATCACTTTTCTAGCTAGCTAGCTATGCTGAACTTGAATGACTGTTATCCAGTTAGCATATCTCTTGCGTTCGTAAATTCACTCTGGCTATCTACTCCGATTTCAGAGCACTCTCGTCTGAGTGTGCCAGAGTGCAGAATAACTGATGAATTTACGAACGCGTAACACCCGCTGCATATGACCAGTGTCATGAAAAGGTCAGGATTTTAAAAAATATATAATGTTGCCAGCAGCACAGTTAGTCAGTAACGCTCTAGATAACATGTAAACAGCCTAACCAGCTCTGCTAGGGCGATTAAAATTTCAGAGGGAGGTGATCTCTCGTTTGTGTCTGGAAGTAGCTAGCAAGTTAGCCAACTTTAGCCAGTTAGCTTCGGTGCTTGACTGCCATTGTGAGGAACGCTCGGATCAACCCTACTCCTCGGCCAGAGCATCCAGTGTCAATAGTGCGGTGTGCGCTCTAAACGCTAGGAGAGCGAAACACTCTGAATTTACGAACGCAGAGCGCACTCTAACACACAAATGTATTTGGCATCGATCAAATGGGTGGGCAGGCAGGCAAGTTCCCATTCAGTTGTCAAAACATGGGTTGGGACAAGCATGCATTGGCAGGCATGCTGCAGAAGGACGAGCAGGCTACTATTCCCCATCGTTTATAAGTGAAACCTTCGACGACCAACTAGCTGAAAAAGTTTGAGAAGGTTTATCTAATATTCCCTCGTTAGATTTTAGCTCATATAGCATTAGTTGTTGATCTTGTTTTTATGTGCATAACTGAGGGAGAGAGAGCCTAACTTTTAATGGTTGTTTGATCAATAGGACTCCCGTGGCATTTACATATTTGCAGAAATCCATTCGGGTGTATTTTGTGGCTTTTGGCGAATGCGTTCTAATGATCTAAAGTCATGCTGTTGTTACAGACTGTAAACAAACACACAGTCCAGTTCAAAGGGAATGATGGCATGATTACTGTAGCTCTGATTGGCTATGGCGCACCGGTCTACGTAGACTCTGGTCCTGGACGAGACAGGTTTTATTTACTGCAGTGTCTATTAATTGTCCATAAGCACGGCCACTTTCCCACTCTATATTGCTATAGAACTTTCACAAATGCGTTGCTCTACATAATTCGCAAACATTCTATGAATTCATGAAAACGTGAAAATTACCATATCTAAGTGCTCGCTTGTCCGAAAATGTCCTGGGGGTGTATATGAACAAATTTGAATAAGACTTCAGGAACCCTATACCAAAGTAGGAAATTGTCTTTTCTCATGGCCAATGGTTTTGTTCCAATTCTCTTTTTCTGTGGTTTCAGCTTCATGGCCTTTCACTGCATTGATGAATCAACTGAAAGTCACTATTTAAAGATAAAATGCAACCTTTACATTGATAAACCCATCAGAGACACAGGCCATTTTATGGCTAATTTTGTCTTGCTGTAAATAAGACTTAAACTGTTAATCCTCCCTGCCCTTTTCCTGTTTTAGTCATCATGGTTTTCCCAGAGAATGGGATACAATTCAATGATGTCAGTCTCTAATATTTAATTTCATGCTCCAAGACATCCCAATGTCTCTCCAACTGGATAGGGATAAGGGACAGAGAATGGAACTATCAGCCTTGCCTTGTTTAACCCAATCCATTTGAATTAATTTGGAACTTTCTTCCCAATACGTTTATTTCCTTATCTGAGTCTCATGACTTTGCTCAGTTAACATTAGTTTACTACCTCCATTGTTGTCTGCATTTTGTAAAAGTCAAAACATTGTGGCAATTGCCAGAAAACCACTGGGTTTATAGTTTGCTTACTGGTAGCTGATCAATGAGAGTTAGTAATGAATTATAAATCATCAATAACAACTTCATAAGTTATCATTTAAATATTTAAGTAGTCAAAGTAGTGCCTTGAATTGTATGTACTTTTTTACAAGCACAGTGTTGCTAAGGCATTACATTGGATTCAAGGAATGTATTCTTATATGTTGCATTTCTAAGTCATTTTTAAGTCATTACTGTTGATGCCCAGTCTTGGACAGAGCACAAGTCCTCCAGTGCATGGGTTTTTAGGTCATATTACATTTATTTTCCAGAACTCATTTAAGCAGATTTCAGCCTGGCTTGGACATGGCTTCAGCAGCCATCTGTCTCCTCGCTGTAGCCCTCAGGATGTCTCTCTCTATAATGACTCAGAGAGCTGTGCCACCTTCACTGCAGCGATCTGGCAGCCCAGACCCCTGTCCCTCTCCTTACTGAGGCCTAGATCAGCCTGTTAGGAACAATAGGCTCCAGGCTGACCGCTACGCACACATACACCACGAACAGCTTGCTCTCTCTCTCTCTCTCTCTGTTAGGCCTACTGCTGCTAGGTAGCTCTCTCTCTCTGCTCTTCCCCTCCCCTCTGTCTGTCCTTGATTGCAGGAGTGAAGTCTGGTGTGCGGGAGTCAGGGTTCCAGCTGCAGCTCATTCACCATAATCACCTCAGCCTTTAAGACCCGGTCAAACTTGCCACTCATCGTCAGATCATAGTCAAGACGACCATGTTAGTCTCGCTGCCGACTCAACCTGTTTGTTTTCGCTCTTTGTGTTTTTTGGCCTGTTCTATTTACTTTTCTCCTGTGCCACAGATTATTGGAACCTGACTCCTGCCTCCGCTTCACTCCTGCCACCACCATCCTGCTTTCCACTACCGGACCTCCC
The DNA here is from genome assembly GCF_020615455.1 of Coregonus clupeaformis. Taxonomy (NCBI): domain Eukaryota; kingdom Metazoa; phylum Chordata; class Actinopteri; order Salmoniformes; family Salmonidae; genus Coregonus; species Coregonus clupeaformis. Next base: position 5,308,705 of record NC_059223.1, on the reverse strand, counting down.
TTTTGGACTCACCACGGACACTAGGACATTACGGTACCACACCTGCTCTGACCTGGATCTGTTACCCTCCCTGTAACCTGGACTTGCTCTTCCCCTATTATTGGAAACCTGGACAAATTGAACATTGTAAATAAACCTGTTAAACCTTCTCTGGCTCGGTGTAGTTGTCTGTATTTGGGTTCAAATCCAGTTTAATCATGACAGTATGATCTGACCATGATGAACCCAGCAGACTGTAGCTCGGATACCAACCCAGAGTGCACTCAAATTCGGACTGCCATAGCCAATCAGGGCATTTTACTTGGCCAACATGATACTTTCTTTAAGACTATTTCTGAGAACAGTCAGATGCTGTTTAATCAGATTCAATTACTCACCCATCAAGTGTCTGTCCTTACTACCCAAATTAATAATGCACCCCTCGTTCATGGCATACAAACTGCTCCTCCAGCCCAGATCAGAGAGCCTTTTGTTCCTGCTCCAGAGCGCTATGACGGGAACATGGGAACCTGTGGTGATTTTTTTGACTCAATGCTCGCTAGTGTTTGAACAACAGCCCCTCACCTACGCCTCAGAGAGAGCCCGTATTGCCTACCTTATCAACTCTACTAGCGGTTCCGCTCGTTCCTGGGGATCCGCGGTCTGGGAGAGTCAGTCGGACATTTGCAACGCTTACGTTGCCTTCACCACTGAGATGAGGAAGGTTTTCGACCACCCCGTACGGGGCAAGGAGGCTGCTAAACGGTTGTTGTCTCTTCGGCAGGGGTCTCGCAGTGTGGCGGAGATGGCAGTGGAGTTTCGGACGTTAGCGGCAGTGAGTGGTTGGAATGACGAGGCATTACAAGGAATGTTCATTAATGCTTTGTCTGAGACTTTGAAGGATGAATTGGTGTCATATGATGAATCGCCTACGCTGGATAACCTTCTTTCACTCACCATCCGGTTGGATAATCGGATTCGGGAGCGCCGCCGGGAGAGGAGTGTTAGTTCCAAGCAACCTGTCTGTCGTCAACCAACTCCTCCCCGTCTCTTCCCTACGGAGAGGGCCGAGTCTTCCCGAGTCGATACGAGGAGCACTGAACCCGAAGCCATGGAGGTGGGTCGTGCACGGTTGTCCTCAGAGGAGCGTGCACGTCGTATTCAGGTTCGGGCCTGCCTGTATTGTGGAGAAGCTGGTCATTTCGTTCCTTCCTGCCCAGTTCGTCCGGGAAAAGGGCCGGCTCATCATTAATGGGAGAAGTTTTGGTGAGCCGAACAGCGGATTCTTCCTCTTCTCCCCGCATTCTGCTCCAGGCATCCCTCCAGTGGCAGGTCCAGGATTTCCCTGTTAGTGCGCTGGTTGACTCTGGTGCCGATGAAAGCTTTTTGGATCGAGAGTTGGCTCAACAAATGGAGTTAGAGACTGTTCCTATGGACCGTCCGCTGCAGGCTAAGGGTCTAAATGGACAATTGTTGAACCGTATTACTCATCAGACTGTCCCTGTTTGTCTCAGAGTGTCGGGTAATCATCAGGAGAGCATTCAATTTCACATAATTGACTGCCCACAGACCCCCCTGGTCCTTGGTATCCCCTGGCTCATAAGACACAATCCACGCATTGATTGGGTGACAGGTAGAATTGTTTCATGGAGCACATTTTGTCATGTGAACTGTTTGTGTTCTGCTCAGACCCCAGCCAGCACTGTGCCTCAACCTCCACTGGAGTCCATGATCTCTCTGCTGTTCCTGACGTGTATCATGACCTGGCATCCGTTTTCTGCAAACACAGAGCTACTTCTCTTCCACCTCACCGGCCATACGACTGCGCCATTGACCTCCAGCCAGGAGCCCCTCTCCCTAACAGTCGCCTGTACAATCTCTCCCGCCCGGAGACGGAGGCTATGGAGAACTACATGCGGGACTCCTTGGCGGCAGGTATTATTCGTCCTTCCTCGTCACCTGTAGGAGCAGGATTCTTTTTTGTTGGAAAGAAGGATAAGACCCTCAGACCCTGTATTGATTACCGTGGACTTAACAACATCACCATTAAGAACAAGTATTCTCTGCCTTTGATTAATTCTGCTTTTCCCCTCCTTCATGGTGCTACCATCTTTACGAAACTGGATCTACGTAATGCGTATCACCTGGTGCGCATTCGTAAAGGTGATGAATGGAAGACTGCCTTCAACACACCCTTGGGACATTTTGAGTATCTGGTCATGCCTTTTGGTTTGTCTAATGCCCCTGCTGTTTTTCAGGCACTCGTGAATGATGTCCTTCGGGACATGTTGAATCGTTTTGTTTTTTGTCTATCTGGATGATATCCTGATTTTCTCAGAGTCCTCCCAGGAACATGAACTGCATGTGCGCCAGGTGTTGCAAAGGTTGTTGGAGAACAAACTATTTGTGAAGATGGAGAAATGTGAATTTCATGTGTCTGAGACCTCTTTTTTGGGTTACATAATAGCTCAGGGGGAGTTGCGGATGGACCCAGCTAAGATCTCTGCGGTCACGGACTGGCCAGCCCCCTCCACCCGCAAACAACTTCAACGATTCCTGGGGTTTGCGAACATCTACAAGAGGTTCATCAAGGACTACAGCCGCATTGCGGCACCACTCACTGCTCTCACCTCCATCTCACTACCGTTCGCTTGGAAAGAAGGGGCCGAATCAGCGTTCGAAGAACAGAAACATCGCTTCGCCTCGGCTCCCATTCTGATGCAGCCGGACCCAGACCGCCAGTTTGTCGTGGAGGTGGATGCATCCGACACTGGGGTAGGTGCAGTGTTGTCACAACGTTCTCCTGAAGATAACAAACTGCATCCCTGTGCTTTTCTTTCACGGAAGCTTTCTCAGGCAGAGAGGAATTATGATATTGGCAATCGTGAACTGCTCGCCGTTAAGATGGCTCTCGAGGAGTGGCGGCATTGGTTGGAGGGGGCGGAACAACCCTTCATCGTTTGGACGGATCACAATAATCTGGCATACATCCAGTCAGCTAAGCAGCTCAATCCCTGTCAAGCCAGGTGGGCACTATTTTTTGGGAGATTCAATTTTTCTCTATCTTACTGTCCTGGGTCACGCAACGTCAAGCCTGACGCCCTGTCTCGTGTTCATTCTGCTGTTGATACTGGTAGTAACCCTGAACCCATCTTGCCTCCTACCGGCAGTATTGCGGCCATTACATGTGACATCGAAGGGATTGTTAGACAGGCTCAACATCATCAAGCTGACCCTGGGAGCGGTCCTCCTAACCGGTTGTTTGTCCCTGAGTCTGTTCGCTCCCAGGTACTTCAGTGGGCTCACTCGTCTCCCCTTACCTGTCACCCTGGAGTTACTCGGACCCTTGACTTTGTGCGACGGAAGTTCTGGTGGCCCAGGATGGAGGCGGACACTCGAGCCTTCATTGCTGCTTGTACGGTATGTGCACGAAGTAAGAACTCCACCCAGGCCAGCGCTGGTCATCTACGACCTCTGCCAATACCCAACCGGCCCTGGTCCCACATTGCATTGGATTTTGTCACTGGACTTCCCCCCTCGTCTGGAAAGACTGTCATTCTTACTGTGATTGATCGTTTTTCTAAGTTTGCTCATTTTTTGGCCCTACCTAAACTGCCCACTGCCAGAGAGACGGCTGATATTTTGGTTGAACATGTGTTCCGCTCTCATGGTCTGCCCACTGATATTGTCTCTGACAGGGGTCCCCAGTTTGTCTCCCAGGTATGGAAAGCTTTCTGTAAAGCTTTGGGCATCACATCCAGCCTGTCCTCTGGATATCACCCCCAGACCAACGGGCAAGCCGAGAGAGCGAACCAGGAGATGGAGACCGCTCTCCGCTGTGTCACAGGGTCTAACCCTGGGTCTTGGAGCTCCATGCTCCCCTGGGTGGAATATGCTCATAACACCTTGACTAACGCTTCCTCTGGTTTGTCTCCATTTCTGTGTGCTCTGGGTTATCAACCTCCCTGTTCCCTTCTCAAGAGAGGGAACTGGCGGTACCCTCGGTGCAGTCCCACATGCGCCGCTGCTTCAAGGTCTGGAGGAAGGCCAGGGTAGCTCTGTCCCGAGCTTCGTCGTACATGCAGAGGCAAGCCAACCGTCACCGGTCCCAGGCTCCCGGTTACTCTCCTGGTCAAGAGGTATGGCTTAAGTCACGTGATCTTCCATTGAAAGTAGAATCTAAGAAGATGGCGCCGCGTTTTATAGGACCGTTCAAGATACTGTCTATTGTTAACCCCTGCGCGGTTAAACTACAGCTTCCTGCCTCCCTACGGGTTCATTCCACTTTTCATGTGTCCCAGATCAAGCCTGTGTCTGTCAGCCCTCTGTGCCCGCCCTCTCGTCCCCCTCCTCCGCCCAGGATCGTGGGTGGGGGTCCTGTCTACACTGTCCGGCGACTTCTGGATGTTCGCCGCCGGGGTCGTGGTTTCCAGTACCTGGTGGATTGGGAGGGTTATGGTCCTGAGGAACGTTCCTGGGTGCCCAGGAGCTTCATTGTGGATCCTGCTCTGGTCCGTGAATTTCATCGGTTACATCCCGATAAACCCTGTCGGCCGCCAGGTGGCGTCCGTAGAGGGGGGGTACTGTTAGGCCTACTGCTGCTAGGTAGCTCTCTCTCTCTGCTCTTCCCCTCCCCTCTGTCTGTCCTTGATTGCAGGAGTGAAGTCTGGTGTGCGGGAGTCAGGGTTCCAGCTGCAGCTCATTCACCATAATCACCTCAGCCTTTAAGACCCGGTGAAACTTGCCACTCATCGTCAGATCATAGTCAAGACAACCATGTTAGTCTCGCTGCCGACTCAACCTGTTTATTTTCGCTCTTTGTGTTTTTTGGCCTGTTCTATTTACTTTTCTCCTGTGCCACAGATTATTGGAACCTGACTCCTGCCTCCGCTTCACTCCTGCCACCACCATCCTGCTTTCCACTACCGGACCTCCCTTTTGGACTCACCACGGACACTAGGACATTACGGTACCACACCTGCTCTGACCTGGATCTGTTACCCTCCCTGTAACCTGGACTTGCTCTTCCCCTATTATTGGAAACCTGGACAAATTGAACATTGTAAATAAACCTGTTAAACCTTCTCTGGCTCGGTGTAGTTGTCTGCATTTGGGTTCAAATCCAGTTTAATCATGACTCTCTCTCTCTCTCTCTCTCTCTCTCTCTCTCTCTCTCTCTCTCTCTCTCTCTCTCTCTCTCTCTCTCTCTCTCTCTCTCTCTCTCTCTCTCTCTCTCTCTCTCTCTAGCACAACAAACACGCACACCCATTTCCAAGGCACGTTGGTTGGGATTGATGTGGGGAATGGAAATGACAAACAGCTCAATTGTGTTTCTGCTTTTTCCCAAGAGAGAGCGGCAAGGCTTGTTGTGACCATGTAACCAGGGAAATGTGCGAATCCTTGGATCCCTCCCCAGCCGGAGCTGTGTGAAAGGGCATATTTCAAGATTCAAGGCTCCACTGTCAACTTGTGTTGATGGAGGACGGGCTAAGGACATCAGAGCGATGGGCCCGTTAGTGCCTTTAAGAGGGCCACTGGACTGGCTCTGGAAATCACAATTTTTCACATTGTTATGGAATCTCTGTCACGCAAGTGTAGGTGGGTGATGTGGTGGAATCAGACGCAGGACACCGGAGTATAGTCCACAAGACTTTAGTATAAATCCAACACGGAAAATACTAATACAATATCCAAAGGCGCAACAAATACGCACAAAGGCAAAACGAAACCAAGAGCGCACCAGACAAGTGCGTAAACTCTCCAAAACAGTGGAGGGAAGCTCAACCGAGCGAACATGTAGAAACCCTACACATGACTGACAAAATCCAATAACACACAACACTAGACAAACACAACGAGAAACTTATAGGACACTAATTACGCCAAATGAGAAACAGGTGTGAAAACAAACAGACAAAAGCAAACGAACATGAAACATACAACGGTGGCAGCTAGAATTCCGGAGACGACGAACGCCGAAGCCTGCCCGAACAAGGGAGAGAGGCAGCCTCGGCCGAAACCGTGACAATCTCAAACTACTCCTTCCTGGGGGGAAGATTCAACAGCCATGGGTGTCATGGCACATGAACTGGCAATGGAAATAATGGCTTTTTCAAAGTCACTCCTGTGCTGTACATGTCTGCCAGGTTACACCTGCCAGTAGCCGATGTTGACCAAGTCAAAACAATATAGAATCAGTTTGGGAACCAGTATGATTAAATTTTTTCAGGCTTTTGCTAATAGCTATTTATTGTTATTGTAGATATTGTGTAATGGCTTTCTCATTGAGTGGTATTCATTTTAATAATGTATGATATTTAGCATGCACTTTTATCTAAAGCTACTTACAGTCATGCGTGCATACATTCTACATGCAGGTGGTCCCAGGAATCGATCCCACTATCCTGACTTTGCAAGAGCTATGCTCTACCAACTGAGCTACAGAGGATCAATCACAATTAAAGTCTGGTTTAAATTTAGAAAGCATGCACACAGTAGCAGAGTTGACTGTAAAAATATCACACAGGACTTTTTCACCTTTTATTGACGTAAATAAAAATAACCCTGTCTACGTTGCTGTTCTGTGTACAGGTGATATATTCACCCTGGAGAAAAACATTGCCTATAGCCTAGCCAATCTTTCTCCCACCTCACCTCTAGTCCAGTTTTAAAAGAACTCTCAGCATTCATATGTTTGACCTTGTCATGGCACGAGGGCCATTCTCCTGTCAGCTGACCACACACCCTGCCTACATAACAACACAGAGACCATCACTGTTTGTCTTTTGCTCTGCTGGGTTCCCAATCAGACATCAGGTGCCGTTTCAAAAGTTTCCGCTCAACACAGACTGGTGGTTGCCAGTCTCTGAGCAGGACACTACCAGAACGCTGCCAAAACGCAAACACACACACACCCATACACACACACACACACACACACCACATCACATCAGAGATACTGCACGCATAAAGTACCTCCGGCCAACAAGAAGCCAGAGATGAAAAAACAATAGCCGCTTTGAAATGTGAAATGAACATAATAAAAGCCCATAACAATGTGAATATAACACACTGTATTCAGCAGTACAGCATAGAAGAGCTAGAAGTCTCTGTCCCTGAGAAAATCTCCATATTCACTGCTGCTCTTGCCTACATAATTCCCTCCCCCAATCCACACTATCCCACACGTTCCTAAGACATCCTTCTCCTCCTCCTAACCACATCAGTGTGGGGAGAATTAACACAGTCTCTCTGGGGCTGTTGGCTTTTACAGTGATCCATGGGGCCGTGGGGTTCTCCGGCTCGATCTGACACACACTCACAGGACAGATGTTTCCTCAGAGGTCTGGTTGGTTTCACCACCTTCTGCCAATGAGCCTGGCCTGCTTCACTCCAAGGTTCTGCAGGGTGTGCAGCCCTCTCTCCTCTGTAGCTTGCTTAGTTGGTGTGAAGGTCCCACTCATACACAATAATAAGAACATAGAAAAGAAAGCATGCACACCCTCCAGCGACAGGTACTTATGGATGACCTTGTGCAAACACATCTAACTTTCACTTTTCTTGTGTGGGATTTTTAAAGGTGTTTGCCTATATTACACTTAAACAAAACATCCAGCATCAGTTATAAAAACAATCAGTACACATTGATCAAAGACATGTACTGTAGATATTTTGCATTTCAGTTTAAATTAAAACATTGTTCTTTAATTAGATTGTTGGATTTGAAATTGATTTAGGTTATTTTGGATATGTTGCTTCATTGCTCATTGCACTTTCCATGATATCCTTTGTATTGGCACAACATGAAACTGGGGGCAAAGCAATGACATGAATTGCTTTTTGTAAACAGAATAACTTTTCTGAAACCGAGAGGCGACATGCAGTGATTGAAAGGAATTTGTGTATATGTGTTTAGTGAGTTTAGTGGTTGGAGGCCAGACTAAGAGCCTTGTCATTTCCAGAGCCTGAACTAGTAGACAACAACACCCTTGAAGCCTGTTTGCCATTTATGTTGGTTTGTTGTTGTATATTGTTTTGTACGTTGGTGATATACCACAGCACTGCTAAATGTTACTCAATGTTTGAATCTAAAAGACAGCATCGACCGAGGTATTTTAATGACAAGCTCTGACCTCTTCAACAGTTCCCAGCAGAGGACTGGGATGACCTTGTTAACATTTCTGGAGTAATTAATTAATCCACACGAGTGCTGAATCTCTGCCGATTCCTGCCAGCACGCAGCCTATTGCCTCAAAGTGAGTGATATATAGAGTGTCTGAGTAAAGCGGACTGCTGTCAAACTCCTAGGTCACCAGCATGGGGCCAGTCTGACTCTGACAGCAGTTGGCTAAAGGCTTAATGAGGGACATTTTTCAATTCACGTTTCCATATGTTTCTCTAGAAGACCACCACTTTATCTTTGCTAAAAGCTGCAGGGAGAAGAAAGAGATTCAGAGCAAAGTTTGACACTTATTAGTCATTTAACAACGATCCCCATTATTATTCTACAAATAGAGTGTTTAGACTTTTACATGGCACTCAACTTTATGTTAAAATAAGCAAAGCAGACGAAGGGGAATAAAGGGAAAAAACTACAGATTTTGATTAATTGCCACCTTTTCTGCGGGCACAATGGTCAAGCTGTTCATTCAGAGCTTTTGCCTGTGGTGTTTTTGGCCTTGGATCCCCAGAACGTGAATAACAAGTACTGAAATGCTGCTGTAACACGTGAGAGACTAGCAAAGCTGCTTGTCATTCTGCTCCCCTCCTTCCTCTCCCTCACCGTCTCTCTCTCAGAACGCAACTTGAGTTGGGTGATCGTGAGATGTCTTGTGGGATTGTGCTTCTGATCTCCCTGGCGACAGCTTAGACCCGCAACCCTGATTGGGCCCAAATGGACTCTGGAACCTTCACTGTGGTTCACACTTCAAAAAGCCCCCGGTGCCCTCACAAGTCTCACCCCGACATCATAATTTCTGTCGGTATCATTTCTCTCAGCCCATATGTGAATGTGTAATGTTTGTCTGTTGGACTGCTTGAATGTGTGTGTGTGTGTGTGTGAGTACAATGGTATAGTGTTATTTATTTATTTATCACTGTTGAAAGATGCTTTTTTGACACCTTTGAGAAAAATGTTGAAAGCAGAACATCTAAAGCTTGCATTGCACATTTTGGCAACACATGCTAGAGACTCTTTAAAATGTGTTTTAAAGAATACCAATGAAAATCCCTCTCTCATATGGTAATATTTGCTTTTTTATAGGAAAACCACATGGCTTGATTGCTTTTCATTGTATGTTATTAAAGATGCATATGTCGTCAGAATAATTGCACAGCAAAGGGAACTCTAACGGTTGGATTCTGTAAAGTGTGGTATGAAAAACCAGACAGTTTTATTGCAGTAGCTGTAAGACACGGAGTAAACAACTTGTCTTTGGGTCCCTAGATGCCACTAGATTCCCAGGGAAACCAGTGTGTCAGAAATGTTTACAATGTGATGGTAAAGTGAACCACCCTGTCAGACATTTTTAATCTTCTACAAATGAGATGTCACGTACCTTTTCTCCAATTGGCTCACAGGAGAAAGGGAGATTGGAGAAAGCCCTTGAACTGGAACCTCACTTCTCACCTCTGTCTTTCTGTGGTATTTTCAGTTTGCTACATTGCTCATGTATCTTCATTTGACTAAATGGGTGCAAATTGCATCTCCCAGCAAACAGCACTGATAAATTGACACTATTGTATAAACAGCTGCAGCCGTAATGTGAGTTGTTACACCGCACAGAGCCTCGTATAGTGATCGATTTAGACACAGACAATTTAATATACATCAAAACACTGAGTGAGGCGCTGTAATTTATGCTTATGACATTTTATGACAAGAAGTTTACTGATTACTGTCGGGTCTAGGAACACTTAAGTGTACAGGCAATCTGGAATGGAACAGAATAACACAACTAAATTGATATCTTAGATGTGATACATTATACTTAGGTATTTTCTCTGTACTTCTACTATTCTGATGGATCCTGGTTTGAATAGCCAGGCTTGAACAGAACATTTTATAAAATAATTTTTTGGATCGAGTCCTTTTCCTGTCGACCTAACTATTTTGTAACTAATCAACACCTGTAGAATAGGTTTGGATGTTTTCCTCCATTAATTTGAAATATTATACAAAATGATTCACACTGAAAACATGTCTGTTGTTGGTAGCAGGGAGTTGTCCTTTGAGCGATGCCCTCTGGTCTCCTAGTGGCTGACTGGCTGGGGTAGTGTATGTCAGCAGAACTGTGGGTGATTTGAGTGCAAAATGTGAAATGTCAGAGGGACAGGACAGGCTGCCTTTCATGAGCTCTGAGTGCCACTCCTATCCATCCTACTGGCCCTGCTGAACTTGCAAGAACTCCAGCTGCGGACCAATGCTTCGTCCCTGCCCAGCCTGCCCACAGAGAATGATAGAACTAAAATATCACAGATACACTACCACGGCTGTGTGTTAATAGGAGAACATGTGCAAAGGGACTGTAAAACACCTACCGTTATACAACAGAGAAAGTCTGCACAGGACATATGTATACAGCTATCGTATCCGTGTAGCCATTTTGTTAGCTATTTAGTTAGCTATTTAGCAGTCTTATGGCTTGGGGATAGAAGTGGTTCAGGAGCCTATTGGTGTCAGACTTGATGCACAGGTACCGCTTGCTGTGCGGAAGCTCTGGATAAGAGCGTCTGCTAAATGACTAAAATGTAAAATGTAATGGTTAACATGTTCACATGCAACATCGTGTGTAAGGGGCGCAGCCTTTAAAAAGACATGTTACTGTAAAATGACAGTATAGGTCAGTAGTGCTCAACATGGTGTGTGTACAGCCTCTTCATTAGCTGTGTTTAGTGCTGGATCCAATTGATTTTGTGCTTTTGTTGGTTGTAGCATGACAAATGGTACCTGTCCAGTCTAACATGGACCATGCCAATTTCACAGTTATTCTGCTTGTTAGACAGCACAAATTGCAAACAAAAGACAAATGGCAAACATTTAGTTCTAGAGGGCTCGTCGTTGCTGATCATGCACAAAGCTTTTGCTTCTCAACTGAGTAAAGCAAATCATTGATTTAGTCTGAAACTCTTCCCTAAAATCTGTAATGCAACTTCAGTGTTTATACTACCCACTTCTCAGTTATGGATGCTTACTGTATTGTAACACAAGAACAGCGTTAGCCATGCAAGTTGCTGAGTACAATACAATAGACATGACTTTGTATACTTTTGAAAGCAAGTGTTTAGTGAAAGGGAAGAGGAAACAGTGAAAAGTTGTCTTACAAAAGAAGAAAGGAAAATATCCTACGATTAATGGGAGGCCTGTGGATAAAAGCTGCGGGAAAAAGGTTTTGATTGATTGGAATATAGTGGGAAAATGTCCATGATATTAATGGTCCCCCACTGGCATAAGAATCACAACCCCTCAAACCTACAATACTGTTAGCTCTCACCTTTCTATTGCATTGCCCCAGTATTGCATTTTAAGCCATCATTGCAATTAAATTCATACAATTTCATCTGGACACCTTCACAAACTAAAAAACACATAAAAGCAATTCCCAGTGCTTGAAGGAACCCCAGTATTGCATTTTAAGCCATCATTGCAGTGAACATTTGTACAATTCCATTTGGACCCACTTCACAAACGAACAAACACATAAAAGCAATGCCCAGTGTTTGAAGGAGACATTCAAATGCTTTCCCCCTTCCCTCAGCCATGTGTTGAGGAGGATGTCGAAAAATACTCCCTTGCTTTTCTGACAGAAGTAGAAAAACTCAATAGCACACATCGATCCTTCACTTCCCCTACTGCTTTTTCTCTTTGCACTTACAGGCAGTTTATGATAACCTTTTCCTTGTTACCTGCTGGGGGAACATATAGTTTTATCAAAACCCACAGTGCAAACTGAATAGGTGAGTGTATGCATTTAGCCTTTTCTTTCTGCAAGTTTACTAAAGAAGAGTTGACTAGCTCTACTTCTGAGTGTTCATCCTAGCTATGATACTGACTGGATACTGAAACCAGCAGATCGAAAAACAAAAGGATTCGTTTCTGACCATATGCATGGATATTCATTATCATCCAATTATTATCACGTTATTAATATCAACTAGATTATGTGGAGTTGACATACTAAACTACTTACTCAATTGGGTGGGTGAATTAGATCATCTTTCATTATTGTTGTTATTTGCATGCAACATTTCCTACAGAGCTGTAACAACAAATTCAAAAGTTAACTTCTTTTCACTTTAACCTTGTGAGAACCTGAGTGGTGTGGGCGGATGCAGTTTTCTTCAGCCTGTGCCTGATTCTATTAACGTTCTGGCCTCAAACTGTGCTGCCCTCCTGTTTGGAGGCAGTGTTGAGAGGGAAGGTGTGGGGGAAAGGTCACATTGAGGTGCAGATAATGTCTCTCCACATTCAGGCCCAAAGTTTGCCTTTCAGACACAGAAACCATCACCCTGATTGGAGGGAAGCTGGCGAACCAGATGAGAGGTTCAATGACCTGAGCATGTACAAGGCAATTATAACATGCATTCAAATAATATTTTATTTATATATACTTTTGCCCTCTGTCTGGCTCTTTTCCCATTCTGATAAATGCAACTGACAATAACACACATAAAGAACCGCACCAAAATAAAAATAGAGGATTCAGTATGGGTAACACGTGTATTGTGAGTAATATGGCTTGTCATTTTCAGTGCAAAACACTGCTGCCTGATTTTAGAACATCAAACAACAGTGTACAGTCTACATTTGAATGAGAAAAAATGCCCTATCTTTGTGCCATGTGAGGTACCAAATACATGAGGACATTATCCTAAATGATTCCTCAATAATTATGTTCTCAAAATGACATTGAGCTCTTGTTAATTGTATGAATTGGGCCACAACAGTCAGAGTATCTGCAACCCAGTTATCTAACATGTTTGATCGTAGACTCCGGCCTCTCTTTTAATTCTGAACTTTTTGCATGACAGTAAGGCAAGGTTTGGTGTAACTAACAGTATAATTAAATCTGTTGATCTCCCCAATATGCTGCTTTATTAGGGCTTGTGGCAACTAATTTCCATGAAGGATGTAAGTAATTACTTTGCAAATGCTTCATTCTGTCAAATGCTTTTTTTTGTCACACCTAGTGAACTGCATGGGCACGTCATTGATATTTTGTTCGACAGGCACAGTGCAGATACACTTAAGGCCACACTGGTGTACAGAATACGATCCACTGGACACCAGTTCAAATGCTAATCAACAGGTCAGTCTCTGGTTTGGAGAATTAAATGCATTTGATTCATTTTTGTCTTAGGGCTTTTCACAAAGCGACAGATTAGAGGCCGATCTGCCACTTGAAATCAGGCCAACTCATAATCGCTCTGATCTGTGACCCTGTGAGTCACCACAAGACAACAGCCAACCAGATTGCAGCATGACTCATATCTGACTAAAACAGGACACAAAGACCCAGGACCTCTGAACAGTGTTGGACTATATGATGAGAGATAATAAAGTGCCTTATTACCTTCCTGCAGGAATAAAGATGACTGATGAGATTATGAACAGGTTCATTATGAGAGTATAAAGTAGAAGTGTGGTTAGGAGCCAAAGTGTCTTGATTTTCTTTCCAAGCAGGGCCAATGTTATCAACTCTGAAGAAAAATGTAAAGAAAACAATACAGACTTTCAGAATGTTTCGTTTCAGGGTTGGGGTAATGCATTTTCACTGTGAATTCATGTATTGGACATTGAATTCATGAATTACAAAAAATCCACATGGAAAGTAATGGGCATTGGGCACTGATAGATGGTGATAAAATTCTACGCCAGAGTTGTAATGGAATTGTCTCCGAAATTATGTAGTTTATAACATTTAATGATTATTGAATTGGCACTAAAGGGATTTTGATTTCTGTGGTACAGAGTAGGAAAAGCAAACCCAGGTGACATAGCTCCACCCCTCTTATCCCCGGTGCGATCAAATCAGTAGGACTTTCAAGGATGTCAGCTGAGGCTTCTGACCTGCCCATTGTGAGCATTCTCCACCATGTGGACTTGTAGGCATGGAGAAACACTCAAAATGCATTAAGCCACCCAGTTCACAAGAGGGCAGCTGGGATTTGGCTTTTACAGCTTCAGTGGAGAGCCCCCTCCTTCTCCTCTCACTCCGTCTCTGTGTCCTCAACGCTAGGCAAGGTTACAGTGGCATTGAAGCACTGCTTCAGTACACTGGTGCATGAAGGCTGGGCGCTGTTTGAGGAATATAAATAATGCAGAATGGATAATGTATGAAAAGATAAACAGCCACACAGTGGGGCAGAAGTGGGGTTGGGGGAGGTGATGTCATTACAAGTGACCTTAGTCATACATATGCCTGTCTGTAGAGAATAACACACAAACAATAAGAAAGCGCCGCTCGTTTCATACAAGTCTCTTTCATTACGTTCATTCAGGATGTTTATGTTGTGTAATGGCGATTGTCAATGCCGTTTGTACCAAAGCATGTGGAGAAATACGCTGAGGGACAGGTAGATTATGAAAATTCAAGATGTAAACCATTGATGGTTGATTATTTTGTTCCCCAGCCTATGGCATATACTGTATTTGTGGGTAGTAAATGTTATGTTTAGGTTTTCCATATATCACAAACTGTCACAAATGTTTTTATTTATTTATTGATCTTATCTTTAGCTCTGCATTGTTGGAAATGGAACCGTAAATAAGCACTTTACTGTTAGTCTACACCTGTTGTCTACAAAGCATGTGACAAATCAAATTTGATTTGATTACATTTTCTGCATATTGATTATTGATTTGGACACTTTAAAACGGTGTTTTGTCATTGAGCTATTTATCAAAAGTCCTTGTCAACAGGAAGCGGCGACAACATCATTTTAAACATGTGTTTTAGGAATAAAAATGGAACTTTCAGCATGAATTTCCAATAGTATTCTAATTATTCAGGTAAAGAAAACGTATTTATTTTGATGATATATCAGAAATCGTGAAAACGGGTTTGTTCTGTCTAACCAAATGATAATTAATTTGGAGTTCAACACCTGAGGAAGTGGAAACTGAAAACACATTAACTAGATGGCTAACTCTAAATATAATATCCACTGCTGGTAGCCATGTATTCATCCAACAGTAAATGTAATGTCCTAAAAAAAACTGCAGTTGTACTACCAATGAGACCCATAGGCCTATGCCCTCAAAATGGCCGGTGCGGATTTTGCGCACTGCGCCGCTCCATATCTCAAAGCCATATCAAATATCTTGGTTGTAAAATAGTTGCTATTGAGCTGAATATTGAGAGTTGAGAATAAAAAAAGTATACCTACAGAAAGCTGAAACCATCCTCTCTTTGACAGGGATAAGTGAATGAAGCATCCAAAGCTGTGTTTTTCCCACAATTGTATTTTGAAATGTTATACGATCAGAACGCATTTTTCTCTCAAGTGCATGGTGGAGAGTGGCTCCCTCATCACAGCAGCAGGCCCCAGCAAAACAGGCACAGGGGCAGGGCAGACACTTTCATTACAGGAATCATGAGAATAATGCAATTTACTGTTTGACCAAATCATGGTTTTAGCCGCCCCAAAAATAGGACGTTTTGAGTGAGGTGACAATGTAGAATATGCTATTTCTACATTTATAGGCACCCTTTCTGTTTTTACGATCCATGATCTTGGCTGTCTGATAGAGTCAGAGCAGATCTCTTTGCTGATGCCGCGTTTGACTTTGAATGTGAGTTTGCGTGACCTCAGCTCAGGCTATCAGAAAACCTGGCCGGCCCATCTTGTTAGGGGGGGCCAAAAGCTCAATACAGATTAGTGTAACAGAGAAATTGCATAAAAATCTTTCAAAAATAAAATCTTAACAGGCCTTTTAAATAAAAAACTATTATTTTTGTGTGTGTCAATTTCGACCAGCCCACCCAACAAAAAAATAGTCCAGCCATCTGGCATCTGCCAGAATTGCCAGATGGCCAATACATCCTGGAAGCCAAGTACATGCTGATTTGTTGATAGATTGACTTGTTCTGAATGTATGTTATTTGTGTGGAGAAAGGAGCAAATTGTTTGCTGTCAGTGTAGAGAGGCCATCCCTGGTCAACAAGCCTTACTGTGAATGACTCTCCTTCTGATGAGACTGCTGCAGGAGATGTTTTGTTACTATTGCGAGCAGCTCCTCCCTTTCCCTGTCACTACCAGCAATCAGCGTGACATGTTATCACTTGGAACACAGAGTTTCTCATTTGAACAGAGCAGCAAGGAGCTCCTCACCCTGTTGCCTGTTTCCTTGGTGCTATGCCACTAACACAATCTGACACAGGGAATCTAATTGCTGCCTCCCTCCAGCTGTGAGTGGAGAATACCTTTAAGACTTTCCTCTCCTCTTCCACCGGCATACAGGTTCATTAAAACAGATGATCTCCCTTACATTAAACCCAACTAGTAGAACATTTGAGTTAGGCCTGATAATGAGATAGGTGCCAAAGATCTAATGATTGATGGGGACTGTGTAAAGGTACACATTTTGATTAAGTCATATTAATTGAATGAAAAAGCTGTCAATAATGTAAATCTGATCACAGTTTACTAATCCCAAAAGCTCATCTTGAATTAACCTTTTAATGATACACAACATTGACCGACATGGTCTTTATAAGATTTGTATGTCCCTGTCTTTTTCAAATATGTCAGTATATTATTTATCACACAGTAACAATCTGTTTTAGTGGTCTGTGTTTAAGTGCACTTAAATCTGTCAAATCGGCAGATACAGTGGGGAAAAAAAGTATTTAGTCAGCCACCAATTGTGCAAGTTCTCCCACTTAAAAAGATGAGAGAGGCCTGTAATTTTCATTATAGGTACACGTCAACTATGACAGACAAATTGAGAAAAAAAATCCAGAAAACCCCATTGTAGGATTTTTTATGAATTTATTTGCAAATTATGGTGGAAAATAAGTATTTGGTCACCTACAAACAAGCAAGATTTCTGGCTCTCACAGACCTGTAACTTCTTCTTTAAGAGGCTCCTCTGTCCTCCACTCGTTACCTGTATTAATGGCACCTGTTTGAACTTGTTATCAGTATAAAAGACACCTGTCCACAATCTCAAACAGTCACACTCCAAACTCCACTATGGCCAAGACCAAAGAGCTGTCAAAGGACACCAGAAACAAAATTGTAGACCTGCACCAGGCTGGGAAGACTGAATCTGCAATAGGTAAGC
Organism: Coregonus clupeaformis; assembly: GCF_020615455.1. Classification (NCBI taxonomy): domain Eukaryota; kingdom Metazoa; phylum Chordata; class Actinopteri; order Salmoniformes; family Salmonidae; genus Coregonus; species Coregonus clupeaformis. The sequence goes on along the minus strand of NC_059223.1, from coordinate 5,291,439 downwards.
AGCTTGGTTTGAAGAAATCAATTGTGGGAGCAATTATTAGGAAATGGAAGACATAAAAGACCACTGATAATCTCCCTCGATCTGGGGCTCCACGCAAGATCTCACCCCGTGGGGTCAAAATGATCACAAGAACGGTGAGCAAAAATCCCAGAACCACACGGGGGGACCTAGTGAATGACCTGCAGAGAGCTGGGACCAAAGTAACAAAGCCTACCATCAGTAACACACTACGCCGCCAGGGACTCAAATCCTGCAGTGCCAGACGTGTCCCCCCTGCTTAAGCCAGTACATGTCCAGGCCCGTCTGAAGTTTGCTAGAGTGCATTTGGATGATCCAGAAGAGGATTGGGGAGAATGTCATATGGTCAGATGAAACCAAAATAGAACTTTTTGGTAAAAACTCAACTCGTCGTGTTTGGAGGACAAAGAATGCTGAGTTGCATCCAAAGAACACCATACCTACTGTGAAGCATGGGGGTGGAAACATCATGCTTTGGGGCTGTTTTTCTGCAAAGGGACCAGGACGACTGATCCGTGTAAAGGAAAGAATGAATGGGGCCATGTATCGTGAGATTTTGAGTGAAAACCTCCTTCCATCAGCAAGGGCATTGAAGATGAAACGTGGCTGGGTCTTTCAGCATGACAATGATCCCAAACACACCGCCCGGGCAACGAAGGAGTGGCTTCGTAAGAAGCATTTCAAGGTCCTGGAGTGGCCTAGCCAGTCTCCAGATCTCAACCCCATAGAAAATCTTTGGAGGGAGTTGAAAGTCTGTGTTGCCCAGCGACAGCCCCAAAACATCACTGCTCTAGAGGAGATCTGCATGTAGGAATGGGCCAAAATACCAGCAACAGTGTGTGAAAACCTTGTGAAGACTTACAGAAAACGTTTGACCTGTGTCATTGCCAACAAAGGGTATATAACAAAGTATTGAGAAACTTTTGTTATTGACCAAATACTTATTTTCCACCATAATTTGCAAATAAATTCATAAAAAATCCTACAATGTAATTTTCTGGAAAAAAAATTCTCATTTTGTCTGTCATAGTTGACGTGTACCTATGATGAATATTTACAGGCCTCTCTCATCTTTTTAAGTGGGAGAACTTGCACAATTGGTGGCTGACTAAATACTTTTTTTCCCCACTGTATGTGTAAAAAGAAAGACACCTAGAGAGGAGAGATCACAAATAAAGCCACCCGGAGAGGAGCAAGGCCCTTGCCTCGTAGGCCGACCATCATTAAAGTGCACTTAAGTGTGACTGACAAAAGTGTGTTTCTCTTATTGGGCTGTGTATCTTTGTGTGGCAGGGGAATGGGAGGTGACCCAGATTCTATTGGGTTATTCAGACCCCAGTGAACCTATTCTCTTGCCATGGCCCCGCGGTAATGCAACATTTGCCTTTATTTTCCAATAGATAGAGGGAGAGGTAGACTACAGTACAGTGGGAGTAGGGAGACACTCCTGAGGGACCCATCCTTTGCCTGGCACCTCCTCCATACAATATATGTATGGTTGTTATTGCTATGCCATATCACCCCCTGGGAGCTGTAGATACTAAAGCCAGAGACCTGTCAGTCATCTTTCATGCTTAAACTATCTGAGAGAGATAGCATCCCCTGTCTCCTCAGCCCTTCACTGTCTGCTCAAAACCAGTTATTATTGACAGGTTTCTAGAGGTTTAAATGTGAAGGCAGAGACTACACTGTTTCCTGCAGTTTGATACTTAGAGCGGTTGAAACCCACAGCCAATTAGATGATTCACAACACAAGAGCATGCTTTTCCTTCACTTGCTCTTTTTTATACACCGACAAGGCCTTCAGTAAAATACCTATTGACGTTATGAGACAGGGCCCTTTCCTTAGAAAGTCCTAATAATTGTTGACACAGTTGGATGTGCTGGTGGAATGAGGCCCCGTGCAGTGCTCTCTCTCTCTCTACATAGCGGTGCTGTGATGTTTAATGGATAGTTGGTAAATGGAATTCCACATGGGGCAGGTGATGCAGAGTGGGAGGACGTCAGCGAGGGGATTGTGCCTGCATTGAAATAACAAACCCCAGGGCAGGCCTCTGAATTCACACACTTTCTTATTTCTTGTTCTGAGGGAAATTAATGAAAGAGCAAATTGATGTTGGACCTGGGTGGGGTAAGAGTGCAGTGGGAGTTCGATTCAAATGTAAACTAGCAAAGGTAAGCCTGCTAGATGCACAGGTGGAGACTTGGAGAACGCCCTATGTGGTCTATCCAAGGGTAAGATATTTGTTTATGTTAGGGCCTCCTTCTTCTTTTTTTTGTGTCTTCATTTGCATTTTATAACATGAATGCCTGTGGCGTGTTCTCATGTTTGTTCCCTTATCTGTTTCTGTGTCTGTGTGTTTTGTGTGTGTGCATGTGTGTTTAATCCAAGCAGTGTGTGCTTTGGGTCTGACCTGAGTCACAGACAGCAGATGGATTTGTCTGAATTGCCACCTCATTTATTTGTGTAGGTAGCGAGAGGCGAGAGAAGCTGTAGGAGCAAAGCAGCTCTCTTACGTTCTGATCTCATGACTCACAATCCCTCAGATGTAATGCAGAACAGTCCTTTAGCCCCCTACCTACCCATCTCCATGATTCATAAATCATGTGTCCTGTGTGGCTCAGTTGGTAGAGAAAGGCGCTTGCAATGCCAGGGTTGTGAGTTTGTTTCCCACAAGGGGCCAGTACGGGGAAAATAAGTTTGAAAATGTAAGCACTCACTACTGTAATTCACTCTGGATAAGAGCATTTGCTAAATGACTAAAATGTGATAAATGTCCCGTATGACTACAATCTCTAACAGTTGTATTTACATCTTGAGCTTGGAGGAGGATGCTATGAAGCGCAGCCGCAGATGGTTTGAAAACAGGATGCAGCCAGAATAGGCCCTGAAACAATTTTAATCCTGAAGCATGTGTTTGGTTAGGGCAATTTTTCTTCATTTTCCTCCTTAGGTGATGACATGTTGGCGAATGAAGCCAAGAGCTCAATGTGTCTGACCTATTTTTCCTACTCTCCTTTTTATGGCATTTCATCATGTGCCTGCGCAATCCGCAAAACTTAAATAGGACGACAGGCATTTTTCGGTATTTGGGTATCTTTCCCCCTCTCTCTCTCTCTCTCTCTCTCTGTGGTTGCATGTGCTACTTACGTGATAATGCCCGAGAAGCCGGTGTTTGGAGGATATATTGGCACAGGTGTTGTTAGGCCCGAGATGAAATCATAGAACATGTGCTTTCTTGTCAGGACACTGTTGTTCAGAGGAGCTAGCCAACAACACAGCTAACACAATCACTTCAAACTGAAGCTGGAAAGACTGCAAACTAGCTGCACTTCGTTTAGTTTGACCTGTTTTCTATCGACAGTTCTTTGTATATATCCATAAAAATTATGCCAGCTGATTCATGATTTTGACTGGCTGAGAAAAGCTGCCTGCCTGTCTGTCTCATCCCGATTCCCGACACGTTCATTACTATGGAACAGCTGGAGATCGAATTTCAATATTGAAACAATGTTGCAAATGTCGGAGAGACAGACAGCAAGGTTTATATAAATCTCTGCTGTTGAAAACCAAATGCTAGTCTAAAAGAAATGGGAGATAATGTCTAGATGCTTTTTATAATGGAGATTAAGTTTATAAATTGCCTGGCTGGGCTGATGAGACAGTAGTTTGTGCAGTGAGATGGAATAGAGTAAATTGGCATTTCAACGTCATAGCTTTAGCCGGTGGTAACTTGTGGAATAGACACCGGCTGAAATGCGGTTTTAACCAATCAGCATCCAGGATTAAATCCACCCGTTGTATAATCATCAACACACCCCATCTCCTCTGGTTGTTATCATTTAAATGTGTTATTCCTTAAAACCTTAAATCCAGTGCCTTGGTTCTCCTGATGGCTATCGTGAGATGCATGGCTTGGTGGACTTCATCACTGTCACCTGCTAGGAGAGATGATTGATCATGTGTTGAATACGTCTGTTGTAACTGTTTCAGTCACCTACAGTACGTAAACACACAGTTCTGTTAAGTTTATTCCAGTAGTATACAGTTGTATCTAAATATGACTACATACCTGTCATATTTCAAGGGAAGTAGTGTGTGTAAATGAGTGGGACACAATTACATGAGGTAAATCTATAATTTCATCCATGTTTTCCTTTTCCTACTGAAAGTGAAAAGCTGAATTCAGTCGATTACGTAACTCCCATTGGTACATACTCAATAATATCACCTCCTTGGCTGAGAGCCTTTTGGATTACAATATGCACCTCACTATTGGCTCAGCATTATTTGATACTCTTGGGGAATACCTGTACTCATCAGTTCCTTGTGTATTCAAAAGCAATCACTATCTTATTGGATTACATGTAGCTCTGAATCCCCCTTCATAAGCATTTCATCTAGGCTTGGATTGGTCTGCTGAGGTCAGTGTAGTGTACCTGAAGGCCAGTAACCCTCATCTCCTTTATAGATGTGCTGTGAAATTGTGGTTCCACATAAAAGAGAAAAACAATTTCACTCTCCACAACGTGCAGAGGATCTTGCATGTTGCAAGTCCCCATCAGACAACTCAATTGCTTACTAATCATTCTCTCTAATAACCACCTGTCCCATAGGAAGACAATTTCATTTTTAATTTCACTCATTATGTTCCTCTCTCTTTTCAACACATAAAGTGTTTAAATAAAAACCTCTATTCCAAAAGATAATTATTTGTGGGTGGCATGAACCTGCAATGCCCAGTGGACATTGTAAGTAGATTTTCGGATGAGCTGTAAGTTAGAGCGAGCGAGACATGTGTCCAGACAAGAATGAATTAGCCAATTTTTTGTATACCAAATCAACATGTTGTAAGCTGTAATTGAGTCTTTCTCCCTGGCTGTTAACTTGAGTATACAACAGGACATTGGCTAAACAGGTTGGTTAATTGAAATGAAAACTTAAAAACATAAATCATTTTGGGCCGGGTGTAATTGAAAGGTAACTTAATTTTTTATTAAGCTAGCAGGCTAGGCTCCGTATCTGAATGTGTCAGAGTGATCTATAGCCTGCTAGTCACTCACCATAGTCCTATCCCCCCCGCCTTTCTGTCGCCTCTGAAAGGGTATTGAAACACAAACCTGCACCTGCTCTGAGCCTTTTCTTCATAATGGTTGGACAGCACACTTTAAGGACAAGGTTTTGTTGGGTAAAGGAATAGCACAATGAATAAAGATGTAACACATCTGTACAGTTTTGGGTACTAATGCAGTTGTAAAAATAACACTTCAGTATTACTGGAAATGTGAAGAATGTTCTATTTCTGAGAACTATAGGTTATATGGATCTCAGATAACCGTTCTGACAGTTTTCTTTTGAGCATCTATCTAATAAACACTGAGCCATAACTGTAGTGTTGAATAGAATCAGAGAACATACTGTATGAATCCTACAGACGGAGAACCATATGTGCGTTTAGAAAAATGTTTTATAGACTTCATGAATATTTATAAGAAAGTATAGAAAATAAGTATGAAATCAAAAACTAGCAAGTATAATTGTGAAGTGTGATGGCATGCTCTTAAAAAAATTACACTATTGATGTGGTATACACATTCCAAAAGTAAAATATATATATTTGACAATATCATTATTTTTCAAAACGCACACACGTATATGGTTTTTCGTTGCAAGGGTTCATATGTTGGCAGGTATTGCCTGGACTAAACTACTTCTCTTTCATTTATCAATAAGGAGGCAATTACCAAAACTTAACACACATTTGTTGTCCTGTCAGAGGGGGTATTTTCAATAGATTTCCTTCCGGGCACAGATCGCCTGAGTTACAAATCAACGTAATAAATGAAGGCAGTTAAGCTTGATCAATATCCCACTATACTGTTTACCAATTAGAATGTGACACAAAATGAAGTGTGCCTTTAGGTGGTTAAGCCACACATAGGTCTAACATCTAATACTACATTTCTCTTAAACCTCCACCAAGGCTAGGGGAGGTTAAGCAAAAATCAAAGGCCATTTGTGTTTTTCTTTCCTATTTATTTTTTGTCAGTATTCACTAAACAAGTCAGACAAGCTGTAACATCCAATTTGTGGTTTAATGGATACAACCAGTCCTGAAATTATGGATTCTTACAATTTCTCAGGGCTGTTTTGCCCTTCCCTCCTCTGAAAGCCCAAATCAGAGGTGTTGGCCTTCCCACCGAGCCTTCCATAGAGATGACCTGTCGACAGGCCCTGCATGTCGCCCTGCCTGATTGGAAGGCCGTCACACTCCAATAGCTCCCTTCTCCCTTCAACACATGGGCATACACACACACACACACACGCACACACAAACACAAACACAAACACACACACACACTTATCAATACTGAAAGACACAGATACACACACACAAAAAATGTCTCATGTTGTGCTTCTGTTGAATACACAGAGACGTGTGTGAACCGCTAAACATGCGCCACTATATACTCAAACTGTAGTCTACCTATATGTCACTCAAGTACAGTGGGGAAAAAAAGTATTTAGTCAGCCACCAATTGTGCAAGTTCTCCCACTTAAAAAGATGAGAGAGGCCTGTAATTTTCATCATAGGTACACGCCAACTATGACAGACAAATTGAAGGAAAAAAATCCAGAAAATCAGATTTTTTATGATTTCATTTTACAAATTATGGTGGAAAATAAGTATTTGGTCACCTACAAACAAGCAAGATTTCTGGCTCTCACAGACCTGTAACTTCTTCTTTAAGAGGCTCCTCTGTCCTCCACTCGTTACCTGTATTAATGGCACCTGTTTGAACTTGTTATCAGTATAAAAGACACCTGTCCACAACCTCAAACAGTCACACTCCAAACTCCACTATGGCCAAGACCAAAGAGCTGTCAAAGGACACCAGAAACACAATTGTAGACCTGCACCAGGCTGGGAAGACTGAATCTGCAATAGGTAAGCAGCTTGGTTTGAAGAAATCAACTGTGGGAGCAAATATTAGGAAATGGAAGACATACAAGACCACTGATAATCTCCCTCAATCTGGGGCTCCACGCAAGATCTCACCCCGTGGGGTCAAAATGATCACAAGAACGGTGAGCAAAATCCCAGAACCACACGGGGGGACCTAGTGAATGACCTGCAGAGAGCTGGGACCAAAGTAACAAAGCCTACCATCAGTAACACACTACGCCGCCAGGGACTCAAATCCTGCAGTGCCAGACGTGTACCCCTGCTTAAGCCAGTACATGTCCAGGCCCGTCTGAAGTTTGCTAGAGTGCATTTGGATGATCCAGAAGCGGATTGGGAGAATGTCATATGGTCAGATGAAACCAAAATATAACTTTTTGGTAAAAACTAAACTCGTCGTGTTTGGAGGACAAAGAATGCTGAGTTGCATCCAAATAACACCATACCTACTGTGAAGCATGGGGGTGGAAACATCATGCTTTGGGGCTGTTTTTCTGCAAAGGGACCAGGACGACTGATCCGTGTAAAGGAAAGAATGAATGGGGCCATGTATCGTGAGATTTTGAGTGAAAACCTCTGTCACGTTCGTTGACTGATGACTCGTGGAACCAAGGCGCAGCGTGATAAGCGTACATTTTATTTAGTACACAACACACGAACAAAACAACAAAACGAACGATACGTGAAGTCCTGAGGTTACAACAACACAAACCTTTACGGAACAAGATCCCACAAACTAACTGGTGCCAACAGGCTGCCTAAGTATGGTCCCCAATCAGAGACAACAAGCTACAGCTGCCTCTGATTGGGAACCACCCTGGCCAACATAGAACTAAACGATCTAGAACAAAAAACATAGAAAACTAAACATAGAAAATCCACACCCTGGCTCAACATTTAAGAGTCCCCAGAGCCAGGGTGTGACAGTACCCCCCCCCCCAAAGGCGCGGACTGCGACCGCGCCACACAAACACAAGAGGGTAGGGGCCGGGTGGGCATTCCGCCTCGGAGGCGGATCCGGCTCTGGGCATGACCACCACCTTTTCTCCACCTCCCCGTTGCGCCCCTGGTCTGGTCCCGCTGACTGGAGCTGGACCCGATGACGGTGGACCAGACCTTACCGGCTCCGGACTGGAGCCGCTGGCCGGAGCTGGACTGGACACCAGTGGAGCGGATTGCTCTGACTCCGGAGTGGAGCAGCTGACCGGTGCCGGACCATGCACCGGTGGAACAGGCACGGGCCGTGCCGGACTGGACACACGCACCACTGGCTTGGTGCGGGGAGCAGGAACGGGCCGGACCGGGCTGACGACGCACACCACTGGCTTGGTGCGGGGAGCAGGAACGGGCCGGACCGGGCTGACGACGCGCACCACTGGCTTGGTGCGGGGAGCAGGAACGGGCCGGACCGGGCTGACGACGCGCACCACTGGCTTGGTGCGAGGGACAGGAACAGGCCGGACCGGGCTGGCGACGCGCACCACTGGCTTGGTGCGAGGGACAGGAACAGGCCGGACCGGGCTGGCGACAGCGCACCACTGGCTTGGTGCGAGGGACAGGAACAGGCCGGTCCGGGCTGGCGTGCGCACCACTGGCTTGGTGCGAGGGACAGGAACAGGCCGGACCGGGCTGGCGACGCGCACCACTGGCTTGGTGCGAGGGACAGGAACAGGCCGGACCGGGCTGGCGACGCGCACCACTGGCTTGGTGCGAGGGACAGGAACAGGCCGGTCCGGGCTGGCGATGCGCACCACTGGCTTGGTGCGAGGGACAGGAACAGGCCGGACCGGGCTGGCGACGCGCACCACTGGCTTGGTGCGAGGGACAGGAACAGGCCGGGCTGGACTGGTGTCACGAACCGGCTCAAGTTCATAACAAAAGGGAGACACGTGGAGACAAGGAATACCCAAAATATATATTTATTAGCTAAAGTAAACTAAATCAAATAACAATGGTGTGTGTAATCAGTAATCAGTAGTGTAAGTGAGTGTTTGCATGCATAAATGTAATAATGCAAGGTGTTGAAAGGTGCCAAAGCAAACAACCAAAAAGCCACAAAAATACCACAACCAAAATCAGTCAAAGTATCTGCCTGGAGAGAGTCTCCTCAATGAATGTGGAAGAGGTCCATTTATGCTGGGACACACCCGTCCCAGGTGTTTCCCATGTAGCTGACGACCCTCCCAACTCCGCCCACCGGCATCCTAATAAGGAAACAAGAGCAAAGAGAGAATACGGCAGACAGAGTGGGAGGGTCGTCACACCCCCCCCCCCCATAAAACCCCGGACCAACGTACCAGCCCCTGCGTCCCAAACCGACAAATTGTACATGTTCACACCTTCACTTCATGAGAGATGCCCCAACCATCATCCTCCTCTCCAGACCTCAGCAACATTTACACACAGGAAGCAACCTTTAAGAGGAAAGAAGAACACAAGACTAGGAGGGAACAAACAGGAAAGATAGAACATGACAAAACCAAACAATGGTCAGTCACATCAATATTCAGGAACATGGCGCACGAGAGAGCGCATCAGCAATCACGTTATCAGTCCCCCGGATGTGCCGCACATCTAGATGGAAGGATTGTAAAACTGTCAAGGGAGCGACCACAGTAGAGAAGTTCCTACAAAAACCACGATAATACCCAATCATTCCCAAGAAACGCATCAGTTCCTTTTTAGTAGTTGGTAGTGGAAAAGCATCAATAGCTACCACTTTAGCCCGAACAGGACGCACTTCACCCTGCCCAACCACCTTTCCAAGGTATGTAACAGTCGCCTGAGCAAACTCACATTTAGCCAAATATATCGTGAGGCGACCCGCAGCCAGACGTCCGAACAAGGCTTGAATACGGGACAGATGTTCCTCCCAAGTATCTGCATATATCACTACATCGTCCAGATAAACAGCGCACCCGGCCAGACCAGAGACAACCCTGTTCATAAGTCGCTGAAAAGTGGCAGGCGCATTCACGCAGTCCGAAACTCATAACCGAATACGAGTACAGACCAAAAGGTGTAATAAAGGCAGAGATTTCACGTGCCCTACTCGTCAGTGGCACCTGCCAATAGCCCTTTAACAGGTCAAATTTGCTCACAAACTTAGCTGCGCCGACTTGATCAACGCAGTCCTCCATCCGAGGAAGAGGAAATGAATCCGGCTTAGTGACATCGTTTACCTTACGGTAGTCCGTACAAAATCTATTTGTTCCATCCGATTTACTGACCAAGATACAGGGAGAAGCCCAACTGGAGAAAGAAGGCTCTGCTATTTTACTCTCCAGCATGTACCTGACCTCAGCATCCAGACAACGCAGTTTCTCTGAAGAAACTCTATAGAACCGTTGACGAATGGGGTCAGCATCTCCAATGTCAATATCATGTTCTATTAAGTTTGTACGTGTAGGTGTATCAGAAAACAACCCTGGAAATCTCCGAATCAAACCAACCATCTCTTTCCGCCCATCAACAGGTAGATGAGTAAGAAGGCTATCTAAAATCTCCAGTGTCTCTGAATTTTTCAATCTACCCTGCAGTATGCAATCGTCGGGACCAGAAACATCTTCCTGCTCCTGCACAGACCTAGCATGACCAGAACCCAGGGAATTAACAGTATCAACCAAAAGAACAGCCTTACCGTCCTCTGTAGACCCCCCCTGTTCAGTCTCAGAGGAACGTGCATAATAGGGTTTTAACAAATTTACATGGCACAGTTGGTGTGCTTTCCTCCGTTCTGGAGTGGCAACTAGATAATTTTGCTCAGTGTACTGGCGCACCACTGTATATGGACCTTGAAACTTGGCTTGAAAAGGAGAACCAACAATTGGCAGCAGAGCCAGAACCTGATCACCTGGACTAAAGTGACGAGGCTCAGCTCGGCGATCATATATGCTCTTCATCCTGTCCTGTGAAGATGATAGCTTCTTTTTAGCCATTTCACCAGCGGCATACAAGCGTCGCCGAAAATCACCCACATATGATAACAGGGACTGAGGAGGCTCGGGAGACTTCCAGTCATCCTGGAGAACAGATAAAAGCCCACGCACCCGATGTCCAAACACTAGGTCATTTGGGCTAAAACCCGTGCTCTCCTGTGAAACCTCCCTAGCAGCTAACAATAACCAAGGCAACCCCTCCTCCCAATCCTTTTCCATCTCAGTACAATAAGCTCTCAACAAAGACTTAAGTGTTTGATGGAAACGTTCCAGTGCTCCTTGACTTTGGGCATGATAGGCGCTAGACAAGTTGTGTTTAATATGGAGTTGTTGGAGAACCTGACCAAAGAGATTAGAGGTGAAATTAGATCCTTGATCACTTTGAATGACCTTAGGGATTCCAAACAGTGAGAGAAACTGAGTCAAAGCTTTTAACACAGCCTTAGTCGTGATAGACCGGAGAGGATAGGCAGCAGGAAACCTAGTGGTCTGACACATCACAGTCAACAAATAAGTACTACCCTTTCTAGAACGAGGCAGAGGACCAACACAGTCAATAATCAGATACTCAAAAGGTTTACTGAGTACAGGAATAGGGAACAGTGGTACCGGCTTAATAGCTTGATTAGGTTTACCAGTTAATTGACAGGTGTGACAAGTTTTGATGAAATCAGAAACATCCCTCTTTAATCTTGGCCAAAAGAAATGTCGTAATATACGATTGTAGGTTTTTCTCACCCCCATATGCCCAGCAACGTCATTGTGAGAAGTTGTTAGCACCAACTCACGAAGCTTAACTGGTACCACAACCTGACTAATCGCCTCCCCCAGAAAACAACTACCATGAGACATCCACTTTCTCATCAGGACCTCTTCTTGGAGAAAATAGCCCTGTGCGACATCTCCCAACTGTTCCACAGGCACAATTTGGTCCCGCAACTCTTCTAATGTAGGGTCAGTCCATTGCGCCTCGATTAAATCGGAGCGGGATATAGATAACGGGATAACAGGGAAAACAGTAACAGACTTCTTTGTGGTATTCTCGTTAGCCAGTTCCATGACCAGGTCGTCATGGATCATAGAACGCGTCACTGCACATGCAGAAAACACCTCTGGGAAATTCTGCGCACTCTCATCAGGAATCCCTACAATTGACGGCTTAGTGGAAACCACTAAAGATGGAAACGCGATAGGCCACACACGCTCCCCAGCCAAGTTATTTCCAAGGATCACATCAATACCCTCAATAGGCAATGAAGGACGCACCCCCACAACAACCTCACCTTTCACCAGTCCACAATCCAACATCAGTTTATGCAATGGAACTGACAGAGTGTTCAGACCTATTCCCCTAATTAGAACACTATTCCCTGAATCAGTCTCCGCAGAGAAGGGTAACACAGATTCCAACACAAATGATTCAGAGGCACCTGTGTCTCTTAGGATCTTTACTGGCACTAGGTTCTTACTTCCTACCATAGACACAAAACCCTCCGTAACGAAAGGTAAATAGTCGGGATCAATATAGCCTTTCACCTGGCTCTGGGCATGAGACAATGCGTCAGGAGTGAACTGATGTGGAACAGGCGCTGCTAACGCTGCAGGCCTCGATTTACCATAAGCACCTGTACTGAATTTACCCCTAGACCTAAGAATCGGACATTCATTTTTCCAATGACCTAATTCTTGACAGTAGTGACACTCTTGACCAAAGTCAGTTTTACCACGGGTATCAGGCTCAACCCTAGTTGAATGAAACTCTGCCCGGGAACCGAAGTATCTCGGCGAGCGAGGCCCAAATCTCTGCGAACGCCCCCACTCACTCCGAATACGGGGTTCTGCAAAAACATTTTTGTGAGTCAACACATATTCATCTGCCAAAACCGCAGCTTCAGCGACAGACTTTATTTTTCGTTCGTTAAAGTACGTCGCTATACGATCAGGGATTGTGTCCTTAAATTGTTCTAACATAATCAGATCACACAGCCCTTTGAAAGTCATAACTGCAGAGGCAGAACACCAGCGATTGAACTGTGAAGATAATATTCGCGCAAACTCAACATGAGTCTGCTGATCATCCCTTTTTAAAGTTCTAAATCGTTGGCGGTAAGCCTCAGGGACCAATTCGTAACTCTGTAACACAGCCATTTTAACCTTCTCATAACTAACACTGTCTGCTACACTAAGAGCTGAATATGCTTCTTGCGCTTTACCAGTCAGCACACACTGCAACATCAAAGTGCGATCAGAATCAGGCCAACTCCTAGCGTCAGCAACACGCTCAAACAACGAAAAGAATGTCTCCGGGTCCTTTTCATTAAACTGGGGCAACAACCGTAAATTCCCAACAATATCAAATGTGTCTGGATTACGACCAAAAGAGGAACGACCCCTAGGTAACTCTGGATCACCTTCCCAGAGCAAACTCTCCCCTGAGAGCTTTCCTTCCCTAACCAACTCTAGTCGCTCTTGTTGCAGCTTGATTTTAGCACGCTCTATATCCTGTTTAAATTCTAATTCCCTTTCATATTTTACACGATCATGCTCCATTTTAGCTCTTTGTCCATTTTGTTCATGCTCTAGCTGTAACAGAAGCAGTTATTTCTGCTGTTCAAAAAGAAGACTACTATGACTAACCGATGGAGCGGTCATTGTAACATATCGGGGAGACAACGTGTCCTCAGCAGAGGCTGCCCCAGTGGTAACATCCAGAATACCACTCTCCATCAAATTGGCCTTCAATATTAACCTAATAGAATTTTTTAGACGTTTATCACTAATTTCAACCTTGCAGTGTTCAGCAACCTTCAACAGCTGTTCTTTAGTACATAATTCTAACAGTTATTCTGATGGAAAGCGAATGAACTCGTCTACATTAGACGCCATAATCAGGAAAAAATAAATATATATATATCATAATAATCTTGCTCAACCTCTCTGCTGAGCACACCAGACACAAGAGAAATGACAATCACACCGAGCACCACAGAAGAGAGCTGGGATATGGAGCTTCCCCAAAACCTACAATAACTCAACCCTAGTCTTCGTGCAGATTCGCGGTGGGTAATTACGCACTGTAGCCCGCTGGCAAGGAATTAAACCCCCCAGCACGCTGGTAGATTCCCCCAAGCCACGGATGTGCCCCCGAGACAACTGCTCAGTCCACAGACACCACACAAAAATAACAAACATTTAACCATGCCCAACGTATCCCAAAACAAAACACGTCACTAAGCCTATCAGGGGAAAAAGCTATAGCTCCGGGTAGCAAATGTCACTACCCTACCCAATCTCCCACTGAGGTACACAGCCGATTGTACTCACCTCCTCAGACCGATGTCCCAACAGCGAGTAGAGCAAGAGTTTCCAGGCTGGGCAGGGCCTGGAAACTAACCAATGTCTCTCTCCAACGCAGTACACAACCCAAAGGCAACCAATACTGGGCCTATCAAACTCAAACAAACTAACAAAATTTACAAAGAAAGACCCTACAGAATTGGACATTAACTCCACGTTCTCCCAAACACAACCAGTTCAAGATCCCAGACGAGCCCCCACTTGTCACGAACCGGCTCAAGTTAGTAACAAAAGGGAGACACGTGGAGACAAGGAATACCCAAAATATATATTTATTAGCTAAAGTAAACTAAATCAAATAACAATGGTGTGTGTAATCAGTAATCAGTAGTGTAAGTGAGTGTTTGCATGCATAAATGTAATAATGCAAGGTGTTGAAAGGTGCCAAAGCAAACAACCAAAAAGCCACAAAAATACCACAACCAAAATCAGTCAAAGTATCTGCCTGGAGAGAGTCTCCTCAATGAATGTGGAAGAGGTCCATTTATGCTGGGTCACACCCGGCCCAGGTGTTTCCCATGTAGCTGACGAACCTCCCAACTCCGCCCACCGGCATCCTAATAAGGAAACAAGAGCAAAGAGAGAATACGGCAGACAGAGTGGGAGGGTCGTCACACTGGGAACACGCACCACTGACTTGGTGCGGGGAGCAGGAACAGGCCGGGCTGGACTGGGAACACGCACCACTGGCTTGGTGCGGGGAGAAGGAACAGGCCGGGCTGGACTGGGAACACGCACCACTGGCTTGGTGCGGGGAGCCGGAAAGGGCCGGGCCGGACTGTGGAGGCGGACTGGAGGTCTGGAGCGGAGAGCTGACACAACCCGTCCTGGCTGAATGCCTATTTCCACACAATATGTGTGAGGCATCAGCACAGGACGTACAGGGCTGTGCACTCGTACTGGCGCTACAGCACGTGGCACTGGCGCAGGACATACGGGACCGAGGAGGCGTACTGGAGGCCACGAGCATTGAGCCGGCACACCCCGTCATGGCTGCATGCCCATCTTAGCACGACACGTGCGTGGTGCTAGCACCGGACGTACAGGACTGTGCCGGAACACTCGCGGCACAGTACGTGGCTACGCATAACACGGTGCCTGCCCAGTCTCACGCTTCCTAGCCTGAGTACGGGGAGTTGGCTCTGCTCTAACTCTAGGCTCCGCCAACCACCCTTTTAGCCCCCCCAAAATTTTTTATTTGGGCTGTCTATCGGGCTTCCTCCTCAGGCGGTACCCTCTGCGTTGCCGCTGCTCCTCTCTGTAGTGCGCCTCCACAGTCTCCTCCCAAGGACGGCGATCCATTCCGGCCTGAATCTCTTCCCAAGTCCAGGATCCCTTCCTGTCCAGGATCTCCTCCCAAGTCCAGGCTGTCTGTTCCTGGACACGCTGCTTGGTCCTCTTTAGGTGGGATCTTCTCGAACAAAACAACAAAACAAACGATACGTGAAGTCCTGAGGTTACAACATCACAAACCTTTACGGAACAAGATCCCACAAACTAACTGGTGCCAACAGGCTGCCTAAGTATGGTCCCCAATCAGAGACAATGAGCTACAGCTGCCTCTGATTGGGAACCACCCTGGCCAACATAGAACTAAACGATCTAGAACAAAAAACATAGAAAACTAAACATAGAAAATCCACACCCTGGCTCAACATTTCAGAGTCCCCAGAGCCAGGGCGTGACAACCTCCTTCCATCAGCAAGGGCATTGAAGATGAAACGTGGCTGGGTCTTTCAGCATGACAATGATCCCAAACACACCGCCCGGGCAACGAAGGAGTGGCTTCGTAAGAAGCATTTCAAGGTCCTGGAGTGGCCTAGCCAGTCTCCAGATCTCAACCCCATAGAAAATCTTTGGAGGGAGTTGAAAGTCCGTGTTGCCCAGCGACAGCCCCAAAACATCACTGCTCTAGAGGAGATCTGCATGGAGGAATGGGCCAAAATACCAGCAACAGTGTGTGAAAACCTTGTGAAGACTTACAGAAAACGTTTGACCTGTGTCATTGCCAACAAAGGTTATATAACAAAGTATTGAGAAACTTTTGTTATTGACCAAATACTTATTTTCCACCATAATTTGCAAATAAATTCATAAAAAATCCTACAATGTGATTTTCTGGAGAAAAAAAATTCCTCATTTTGTCTGTCATAGTTGACGTGTACCTATGATGAAAATTACAGGCCTCTCTCATCTTTTTAAGTGGGAGAACTTGCACAATTGGTGGCTGACTAAATACTTTTTTCCCCCACTGTATATTACATTGACCTATTTCTCCACAGCAAAAGAACTGTGCAGTGAGGAACTTTTCCATTTCATTCAATAGATGGAAAATCAACACAAGCAGAGGTGAATTCACTATATAGAAAGTTGGAATTAAATTGTTAGAAAAGTGAGTAGTGATGTGAATCCCTCCACCTGTTAATACCAGGCTAATAAAGGAGGCAAAATCTGACAACGACAGCCAAGCTGGATAAATAAAGTGATAATTGAAATGAGCCACAGCGCTCCGAATCTCTAACGGAACTTATAATGCCTCACCTGGAATTTCTGATCTCCTCTGATAAGAGTGTGAAGGGTGCTCTGTGCTCGAGGTGAATAGGCCTGTACAGCTGGGGGAAAGAGGGAGGCCACAGGGGCCATGGACCATTATCTGTCCCCATGCATACTCTGGTTTCTTGCCCTCTCTCTTTTTTTTGTGTGTGTGTGTGTGTGTGTGTGTGTGTGTGGGTGTGTGTGTGTGTGTGTGTGTGTGTGTGTGTGTGTGTGTGTGTGTGTGTGTGTGTGTGTGTGTGTGTGTGTGTGTGTGTGTGTGTGTGTGTGTGTGTGTGTGTGTGTGGAGTTAGAGCAGCTGTCTGCTACTAATGAATGAGTTAAGGGGTGTATTTAATCTACCCCTGACAGAAAGAGATTAGATTAAACAAAATTGATGGATCCTCTGGTATACTTTTGTGATCAATGTCATTTAAATACGGGATTTGTATTGGACTTCAGTTTCCTCGTCAAGTTCACTCCAAAGTGTTTGTTTAACCAATACATGTATGTAATTTGGGGTTCATCCACAGACCACAGAGTTAATCAAAATAAATAAAATAAAATAATAATAATAATAATAATAATAATGGTGTGCCCATAAAAACTGTACTGTCAATTGTCAATTTGCATACTTATCTAGGAAATCATTATCATTGGTGTCCCACTGGGAGGAAAATAGTAGAGATTACACTATTTGGTAAGGAGCGCAGGAAATGAGTAAACCAAATAAATAAATAACATGAATTTCAATGAATGTCTTTGAATACATGTCTTTAGAATATAAACGCTAATGGGGAGCCCTGCAACATTAAAGGAGGACCACTGGACTGCCAGTCTGGGAATCCTGAATGTCTGTATGGTGTTGTCCCTGGAGGTGGATGGGCGTGTCTTGATTACCAAGAACAACAACCGGTGAAAACAGGATTTGGAGATATTAATCTCCCGGATTTATACCCTGTTCATTAGTGAGGATGATAGGGCCTCCTGTAGCTCAGTCGGTAGAGCATGGCGCTTGCAACACCAGGGTTGTGGGTTCATTTCCCACGGGAGGCCAGTATGAAAAATGTATGCACTCACAAAAAACTGTAAGTCGCTCTGGATATGAGCGTCTGCTAAATGACTAAAATGTAGAATTGAATAAAGTACTCAAATCTTGTCCTTCAAGCTTATGTAACATATTACTGTGATGTATGATTGATGAAGCCTGCATAAAATGTATTCATCTGCATTTAGGGGCATTATGGGTGATAGTAGGATATTACGATCCCGGAACTATACTAATAAACAACACATCTCACACAAACAGTAGCTAACCAAGGTTATCTATCTGTAAAGTCTTCAGCCTTGGTGACAGAAACACACACTTCATGAAGCCATAATAGTCCGTCACCACAGAATCTTTAGCTCAGTGGGAATTTAGCTTATTATCACACACAGACATGAAATATTAACCTAACAAAATAAACCTGTCAACCTGTGAGTTGCAATAGCAAAGGGATTAATAGAAATTAAACAAATCCCCTGAAGTATCATCAAGTATACTGTACAATTCAACACAATTAGCCTCGTACATAATGAGGTGAGGCTGTTAAATGATACAGGATCTCACCTGTGGTGGTTAGATTCTGTAACAGGCATTGAATGAGATGACCAATCTTTAATGCTGATACAGCATAGACACAGCATCAGAAATACTGTGCATAGAGAACAGTGCTTTCCTCCTTATAAACACATTATCCAACTGTATTGTATAGTCAGTCTTAAAGTAGTAGATTAAGAATTTTGATGTCCAAGTGATGATACTATCTTTCCAGTGGATTATATTTTGAAGTTTTAAAATATAATCCATTGACTGAACCCATGGCCCCATTACTGATGGAGATAAAGCACAAAGTTGTGTTCCATCAGCAAAGTTCAGATCTTTACTTTTTAAAGGCAACTCTAATGGACTTTTGAATGTGCTGATTCTGGCAGAAAGGGGGAAATGTGTAGCTGACATTCTTTGGAACCTCTCTTTTGTGAATGTCACACTTGTTGGAGTCCCTGTGACTGCATCATATGGTCGGCTTTTACATGGGGTAAAGAGGGAACAAGTGGGGAAAAAGAAGACACTTTCACTTTATTCCATTCAACTAAGTACATATGGCTGAATAATGTATATCATTTTATGTCACCTTGTTAGTTCTACAGGGGAGGAAAATAACAAAACAACCTTAAAAGCTTAATGTCGACTTTCCCCTTGCCTGGACTGCTGACGTGACAGGTCTTTGGATGAGCAAAGGGGCTTGTTATACGTTGTGCAATGATTTAGAAGTGGCACTTTATCTTTTTTAGATATATAATGAAATAGCGACAATCCCCTATGGACCAAGGGAAGAATGTTTCAGGCCATTTTGTATTTAATATTTGATCTGTTTTCAGTGTTGTCACAGAGAGTGACAATTCACATGCAGTAGCCTCTACTTGGCTATCTTCACAGATGCTTTAGTGGAGAGGAGCGATGCCAATCTTAGCCTTAAGTCACTTGTTGCACTTCAATCACGACAGGCTAAAGGCAAGGGTCCAGTCCTATAAAAGGACATGCACACATAATGTTTTCTTTTAATGGCCCTATAGGAACACACATCCATATTTCATCAGGCATTGAAAACTGCTGATAACTAGAATGATGAAGGCGGTACAAAATATTTGTGAAGAAGCATTGAGTTGGACGCACAGTGTCCCAATTACCGTCCTGTCCACAAATCCCAAAGCTTCAAAAACTATAAACTTTGTACAACATATTAAAAAGATATGGAGGCGATGAAGAACATATGATTTAGAAGGCCTTAAAGGTATTAAGCAATTTTAAAGAAACACACGGTAGCAGCTGTTTATTCATTATAAATGAAGCCGCGTCATGTCAAAGGATGAAGAGCAAGATTTCCCTGGATGTTTTAGGCACAAGGTGGCCTTTAATGTTGGGATGGTAGAGCCAACTGATGCTTTTCTGAAGTTTTCAATCTGACATCACTCTCATAAGAGAACACACATGCTTGGATTTGGGCCAGAAAGGCTCAAAGTAGTTATTCACCTCATGTTTTTTTGGTACAAATTCACACTCTCATACTAACAATAAATATAGTAGGATGCATTGTGTTTCCCCATGAAAATATTGCAATTGTGTAGTTGATGCTTTATTTACATCAATTGCTTAAAGGATTACTGTAAGATTCTGTCAATTAAGCCGTTTTCTACATACTGTACCCAGAGTCAGATGAACATGTGGATAGTTCAGTAACATTCGCTAGTGTACCTTTAGACTTCCAGTCATTGCACTAATGCTACTCAACATTGGGTTGCGAAACTACCTCTAACTTCCTTCATACTGCACGCAGAGACATACAAATGGTATCCATAATTGCCATTTTCAGATACTGAAAAGAAAATGTGACAATAAAAATTCACAAAACAGTATCAAGAGCATCTCACAATGAACAAGGATTTTAAGAACTATGCCAGTAAAAAAAAAAAAACATGTTCTATTGTGTAAGGATGTAGTGAGGATCCAAACCTAACAAATGTTTCAGTACACAGCCACATACTCTAGTCTCATGCAGCATAACCTTGGTACACTACGATAAGAGGTTGCTGTAGAATGTAGGAGTGGACTAATGGGGGCTGCTGCTGAAGATTTATAGGTTGTTTAGCTAAATGGAACATGATTCCACATTTTATAGACTGTCGACAAAAAATTGAGAGGGTTTTCGTCCCGGGCCGGTTATGTCTTACCATTAAACATCTAAAATATTAAAATGCAGGGCCAAGGCCCTTTGTTGGCATTGCCTTTTTATACATACAGTGGAGAGGATGTGTTGTAAGCCTGAGGCTAACTAATTGCTTTGCCATACGTCTTCCCGGCAGCCCCCTCTTCCCGCTCCGTTATTAGTTTATCATTGAGGGGAAATGAGAGCTCCTTATTTGGGATGACAGGGTAATGAGCTGAAGAAAGTGATGAGCTTTATTTATGGGGCTCTACACTGATCCTCAGTGGCCTGTGTCTTAGAAGGAAGGGCCTCTCAGAAAATCCACTGCTAGCACAATAACCATTCATCGGCTTCTGGAGAGTCAACCGTTACTCGCCCAATTTTTGAGATGTCTTGTGACAAAATAATTGGGTACCATGGCATTTCAATTCACTCTTGGTAAATTGCCCTCAGCGAAAGCATTATTTACTCTGTATCAGAGGACAGAAAATAAATGTAGAGGACAATGGTATCTCATAACTGTAAGAGGCATTTAGAACATTATTTTGTATTTTGTGGGGATCGTTAAACCACTTCCCCTTGCTTGCTAAACAAATGGTGTATGATCGAGCAGCTCATCCCATCCATGTATATCGAGGTTTCCTTTATTTCCAGGCTCCCATTTTAAAATAGCTGACACAGACCCCCATTAACTTGGCCCTTCTCTGTTATCAGAACGGCCGGCCGAGGTTGAGTCAGTGCCCCTTTGGAAAGTGCTTGTCTGAGCAGAGGTGTTGAATCCACTAGAGGATAAATAGCACTCTCATGAAGGAGGAAGAAGCTCTTGAGCCATATCACACCATGGCACCAGTCCAGCAACACCTCTACATAGCCCTCCCACAGCCCCACCTGTATCCAAGCTCTGCTTCAGATGGGATTTGAGCAACGATTAGAACATGCCACTTCCTGGTAAACAGAGGCTGCTGTTATGGTTCCCTCAATAAGGTGATAGCCCGCTCTCCTACAGATCTGTGTCTCCGTGGTCTGCAATGTAGCCATCAACACTAACCTCCCTGCCTCCCCATCTGCGTCACCAGCCTCTTATCTTAATGATGCTGTTTCACTCTGCACCTTTATCAATTCTAAAAGTACTGCTTACTTCCCAGCACGATACTGTCATTTCTTAGAGTTTTCGACCGGCTTTACTCCATGCAACGTCAGAAGCCCAACACTGAATTCAAGCTTTGTTCACCTTCCCTAATGTAGTCTCAAGTTAGCTTACATTTTGGGGATTTGTTCAACACTGAAGACAAATCTCTCATAACACATATTGGCAAATGAGACTTGGATGCATATGCTCTCACAGCTCATAGTGAAAGGTGTAGTAGGTGTAGTGTTGACTGTGAGGTTGTGACTGCAGTCACATGCACTTGCTATGTTTTAATGACTGCAGGAGAGAAGGCGGCAAAAAGTGGATGGAACAGGATGTTGTGTGTATTCAGCCGGAACCTGTGTACTCTCAAAGTCCTGTAATATTCATTGATTTGTCTTTTGTACATGGGCAGACCTTTCTCCCAAGACGCATGCTCGCTCCTCAATTATGTACATCTGAAATTGAGCATGAATATGAAACGTCCATCAAGGCTGGAGCTGGAGAGAGATGGCGAAAGAAGAGGGCGCACTCAGACATTCAACAGGATACTCATGTGACTTGTAAAAGGGACATTTTATACAACAGTTTTTAATGCTACAAGGCTTTTCTCCCATATGGTTCTTGTGGCACTTATCTTCACTCTCTCTCAAAGCAAGGATAAGGAAATAATGTCAACCAAATGTAATATGTGCTATTTGTTCATACACATGCAAAATGAGTTTTCAAATAATAGAGATGTGTCCATATCAAATAATACTGTTTAGTACAGCATATACCTAAGTAGGCCTAGATAAAACCACACTGGAAAACCACTGTCTCCACAATAATCCTTCTATACTCCATTGTCACTGATTACAGTAAATCTTACATCGGATGTGTTGGAATATGTGCAGTATCTGGGCTACATGTGTTCAGTGGCGACCTGTCATTCATTGCAGGAGGAGCAGAGCCCCACCTGTTTTGAGCCCCACCTGTTAAGCTAAAAAATATATATACAGTGGGGAGAACAAGTATTTGATACACTGCCGATTTTGCAGGTTTTCCTACTTACAAAGCATGTAGAGGTCTGTAATTTTTATCATAGGTACACTTCAACTGTGAGAGACAGAATCTAAAACAAAAATCCAGAAAATCACATTGTATGATTTTAAAGTAATTAATTAGCATTTTATTGCAAGACATATGTATTTGATCACCTATCAACCAGTAAGAATTCCGGCTCTCACAGACCTGTTAGTTTTTCTTTAAGAAGCCCTCCTGTTCTCCACTCATTACCTGTATTAACTGCACCTGTTTGAACTCGTTACCTGTATAAAAGACACCTGTCCACACACTCAATCAAACAGACTCCAACCTCTCCACAATGGCCAAGACCAGAGAGATGTGTAAGGACATCAGGGATACAATTGTAGACCTGCACAAGGCTGGGATGGGCTACAGGACAATAGGCAAGCAGCTTGGTGAGAAGGCAACAACTGCTGGCGCAATTATTAGAAAATGGAAGAAGTTCAAGATGATGGTCAATCACCCTCGGTCTGGGGCTCCATGCAAGATCTCACCTCGTGGGGCATCAATGATCATGAGGAAGGTGAGGGATCAGCCAGGACTACACGGCAGGACCTGGTCAATGACCTGAAGAGAGCTGGGACCACAGTCTCAAAGAAAACCATTAGTAACACACTACGCCGTCATGGATTAAAATCCTGCAGCGCACGCAAGGTCCCCCTGCTCAAGCCAGCGCATGTCCAGGCCCATCTGAAGTTTGCCAATGACAATCTGGATGATCCAGAGGAGGAATGGGAGAAGGTCATGTGGTCTGATGAGACAAAAATAGAGCTTTTTGGTCTAAACTCCATACGCCATGTTTGGAGGAAGAAGAAGGATGAGTACAACCCCAAGAACACCATCCCAACCGTGAAGCATGGAGGTGGAAACATCATTCTTTGGGGATGCTTTTCTGCAAAGTGGACAGGACGACTGCACCGTATTGAGGGGAGGATGGATGGGGCCATGTATCGAGAGATCTTGGCCAACAACCTCCTTCCCTCAGTAAGAGCATTGAAGATGGGTCGTGGCTGGGTCTTCCAGCATGACAATGACCCGAAACACACAGCCAGGGCAACTAAGGAGTGGCTCCGTAAGAAGCATCTCAAGGTCCTGGAGTGGCCTAGCCAGTCTCCAGACCTGAACCCAATAGAAAATCTTTGGAGGGAGCTGAAAGTCTGTATTGCCCAGCGACAGCCCCGAAACCTGAATGATCTGGAGAAGGTCTGTATGGAGGAGTGGGCCAAAATCCCTGCTGCAGTGTGTGCAAACCTGGTCAAGACCTACAGGAAACGTATGATCTCTGTATTTGCAAACAAAGGTTTCTGTACCAAATATTAAGTTCTGCTTTTCTGATGTATCAAATACTTATGTCATGCAATAAAATGCAAATTAATTACTTAAAAATCATACAATGTGATTTTCTGGATTTTTGTTTTAGATTCCGTCTCTCACAGTTGAAGTGTATCTATGATAAAATGTACAGACCTCTACATGCTTTGTAAGTAGGAAAACCTGCAATATCGGCAGTGTATCAAATACTTGTTCTCCCCACTGTATATATATACAGTACCAGTCAAAAGTTTAGACACACCTACTCATTCAAGGGTTTTTCTTTATTTTTACTAGTTTCTACATTGTAGAATAATAGTGAAGACATCAAAACTATGAAATAACACATATGGAATAATGTAGTAACCAAAACAGTGGCTATTTGAGATTCTTCAAATAGCCACCCTTTGCCTTGATGACAGCTTTGCACACTCTTGGCATTCTCTCAACCAGCTTCACCTGGAATGCTTTTCCAACAGTCTTGAAGGTGGGAAATACACATGCGGAGATCATCCGTTCACCCACACCGCGTCTCACAAAGATACAGCGGTTGGAACCAAAAATCTCCAATTTGGACTCCAGGTCAAAGGACAAATTTCCACCGGTCTAATGTCCATTGCTTGTGTTTCTTGGCCCAAGCAGGTCTCTCCTTCTTATTGGTGTCCTTTAGTAGTGGTTTCTTTGCAGCAATTCGACCATGAAGGCCTGATTCACACAGTCCCCTCTGAACAGTTGATGTTGAGATGTGTCTGTGACTTGAACTCTGTGAAGCATTCAATTAGATGCAATTTCTGAGGCTGGTAACTCTAATGAACTTATCCTCTGTAGCAGAGGTAACTCCGGGTCTCCCATTCCTGTGGTGGTCCTCATGAGAGCCAGTTTCATCATAGCGCTTGATGCTTTCTTGCGACTGCACTTGAAGAAACGTTCAAAGTTCTTGACATTTTCTGTATTGACTGACCTTCATGTCTTAAAGTAATGATGGACTGTCATTTCTCTTTGCTTATTTGAGCTGTTCTTGCCATAATATGGACTTGGTCTTTTACCAAATAGGGCTATCTTCTGTATACCACCCCTACATTGTCACAACACAACTGATTGGCTCAAACGCATTAAGAAGGAAAGAAATTCAAGAAATTAACTTTTAAGAAGGCACACCTGTTAATTGAAATGCATTCCAGGTGACTACCTCATGGAGCTGGTTGAGAGAATGCCAAGAGTGTGCAAAGCTGTCATCAAGGCAAAGGGTGGCTATTTGAAGAATCTCAAATATAAAATATATTTTGATTTGTTTAACACTTTTTTGGTTACTACATGATTCCATATGTGTTATTTCATAGTTTTGATGTCTTCACTATTATTCTACAATGTAAGTAGTAAAAAGAAAGAAAACCCCTTGAATGAGTAGGTGTGTCCAAGCTTTTGACTGGTAGTGTATATATTTTTTGTTGTTGCCTGTTTTGCATGTTATTTTGGCATTAATATGTGTCACATATCAGTTTGCAAACAATTTAAAAAATAATAATATTTGAGTTAACAAAGCCGCATACAAACATGGTCTCTTTTTTGCTTTCTTGCGTAAGGCAGCTCCAAAATGCAGGTGTTTTAGCCTAGCTCAGTACTTTCTCTGGTGGAGGGGCAGCCAGTGGAAAATACGGAGCGTAGGGGTTGGTAATGTTCTCTAGTTGCGCCGTGATTGGCTCAGTGTTCTGTCACTCATGGGGAAACTACGTCACTGCAAGATCTACTGGGAGAGCTCGAAAATTCATGCCCCTTGGGTGCTGTCATATATTTACATTAGAAGTGCCCATCCAAGAAGCCTCAAGGTCATTGGCCACAGATAAAATGACATCGAATAACATTATTTCTACCGTAGCTTTGATTGGTCTGATCATGTCAACATCATACTTTCAAAATCTTAGCTAGCAAGCTAGACAAGCAGTCATCATCATGAATCAAGTCGACAATCTACTGGCAAATCCTTTTCAATCCTTGTCATATGAAGAGAAATTTTACATAAAACGTATCGGTGCTCATTGGCCATTGGACATAAACATTACACAACAAGTTGGAAATCGCAAATTCAACAATGAGTGGTTTGGAAGGAATCAGTGGCTAACTGCAAGCGTTGCAAAGCAATCACTAGCCTGCTATTCAGTGTGGTGGGTGTGTGGTCCAAGTCTGGGTTTAAGGGTCTCTTTTCCAAGCTTAAAAGGATAAACATTCACATGCAACACAATGGGCCAGAAAAGTTTGAATACATTGGCCATGCTGTCAATCCAGCATGACTTCTGCCGCGTTCAAAACAACTGGAAACTCGGAACTGGGAAATCTCAGACTTCAGTGAGTTCAAGACAACTGGGAACTCTGAAAAAAATGAGCTCCGACTGGGAAAATACGTTTTGAACGGTCATGCAACTCGGAATTCCTAGTCGGGCCTCTTTCTAGAGCTCCGAGTTGAAGATCACCGATGTCATAATTCAACTTTGTTTTCTTGAAAGCACCATAAATCCAGAAAATGCCAGACTTTGATGACAAAGTTTGATGACAAAACTTGCCAGCAAGAAGGACCGCCGCGTCCTTCCTGTTCAAGTGAGCACAGCACAACAAGGTGAGTCCAAAAAGGTATTGTATGCTGCTGCATAAATGATGTAATATGCCAGGGAGATATGTACAATTGAAGTCGGAAGTTTACATACACTTAGGTTGGAGTCATTAAAACTTGTTTTCCAACCACTCCACACATTTTTTGTTAACAAACTATAGTTTTGGGAAGTCGGTTAGGACATCTACTTTGTGCATGACACAAGTAATTTTTCCAACAATTGTTTACAGACAGATTATTTCACTTATAATTCACTGTATCACAATTCCAGTGGTCAGAAGTTTAGATACACTAAGTTGACTGTGCCTTTAAACATCTTGGAAAATTCCAGAAAATGATGTCATGGCTTTAGAAGCTTCTGATAGGCTAATTGACATAATTTGAGTGAATTGGAGGTGTACCTGTGGAAGTATTTCAAGGCCTACCTTCAAACTCAGTGCCTCTTTGCTTGACATCATGGGAAAATCAAAAGAAATCAGCCAAAACCTCAGAAAAAGAATGTTAGACCTCCACAAGTCTGGTTCATCCTTGGGAGCAATTTCCAAATGCCTGAAGGTACCACGTTCATCTGTACAAACAATAGTACGCAAGTATAAACACCATGGGACCACGCAGCCGTCATACCGCTCAGGAAGGAGACGCGTTCTGTCTCCTAGAGATGAACGTACTTTGGTGCGAAAAGTGCAAATCAATCCCAGAACAACAGCAAAGGACCTTGTGAAGATGCTGGAGGAAACAGGTACAAAAGTATCTATATCCACAGTAAAACAAGTCTTATATCGACATAACCTGAAAGGCCTCTCAGCAAGGAAAAAGCCACTGCTCCAAAAACGCCATAAAAAGCCAGACTACGGTTTGCAACTGTACATGGGGACAAAGATCGTATTTTTGGAGAAATGTCCTCTGGTCTGATGAAACAAAAATATAACTGTTTGGCCATAATGACCATCGTTATGTTTGGAGGAAAAAGGGGGTCTTGCAAGCCGAAGAACACCATCCCAACCGTGAAGCACGGGGGTGGCAGCATCATGCTGTGGGGGTGCTTTGCTGCAGGAGGGACTGGTGCATTTCACAAAATAGATTTCATCATGTGGATATATTGAAGCAACATCTCAAGACATCAGTCAGGAAGTTAAAGCTTGGTCGCAAATGGGTCTTCCAAATGGACAATGACCCCAAGCATACTTTCAAAGTTGTGGCAAAATGGCTTAAGGACAACAAAGTCAAGGTATTGGAGTGGCCATCACAAAGCCCTGACCTCACTCCTATAGAACATTTGTGGGCAGAACTGAAAAAGCGTGTGCTAGCAAGGAGGCTTACAAACCTGACTCAGTTACACCAGCTCTGTCAGGAGGAATGGGCCAAAATTCACCCAACTTATTGTGGGAAGCTTGTGGAAATGCTAACCGAAATGTTTGACCCAAGTTAAACAATTGAAAGGCAATGCTACCAAATACTAATTGAGTGTATGTAAACTTCTGACCCACTGGGAACGTGATGAAATAAATAAAAGCTGAAATAAATCATTCTCTCTACTATTATTCTGACATTTCACATTCTTAAAATAAAGTGGTGATCCTAACTGACCTAAGACAGGGAATCTTTACTAGGATTAAATGTCAGGAATTGTGAAAAACTGAGTTTAAATGTATTTGGCTAAATTGTATGTAAACTTCCGACTTCAAATGTGTACTGTAGCTAAGAAAGTAGGACTAAGTGTATGTTGTGTAGTAAGCTGTTAGTAGCCCATGATCCTCACCCTAATAATTTGGTCCCTTTCCCCCTCATAACTTAGCCTACTGTTCTGACTTGGTAGTGCACATGTAGCCTATAGCCTATTTTAGAGAAATGTAATCATTGAATATTGTATGAGCTTTCATTGTCTGCTTATATGCCCCCTTTACTTATCCTACGGTTCTGACTTGGTGTACAGGGAGAATACTGTAAGAACGGCCCATGTACTGAATTCTGTCACTGTTCATTTCAAAAGTGCTGAACAAATAGTTATATTGACCATGTCCGTCCTAGTTCGGTCATTAATGTCTTAATCTAAATTACGCACTGTCTCTTATCCGCTCGTCGTAGTTTGTACATCTCAATTGTCAGTAGAAACCACATTTGTTTAAAATCATATCAGCTATGTTTTTTAAATGAGGCTGAATGAACTTTTTCACTGCAGACAAGGCTCTGCTGACAGCCAGGTGTAGCGGTAGTAAGGATTGCTGTTGGGACAGCTTTATGTACGCCCTAACAGTTTTTGGGCACCGTTTGTCACTGTTATAGTGCAATGAATGTATTGTTTAGTGTTGTGTTGTCTTGTGTAGTGGCTTTGCTTGCATGCATTTTTTAAAAATGGGGGAGTTTGCCCCACCCAGATTTACATGCTAAAATCGCCACTGCATGTGTTATACAAGCTACAAGTGTGGAACTAGCTGGTATTTGAGTTAAACCAACTGTGTCTGTTTTTGGGGTAAGGTCATTATATTTCTCACAAAGATATTTGGAGGAAAATAACAAAAACAAAGAGAAAATAACTTATTTTGCATGAGCAAAATATTAAGTTGTCGTCAAAAGTGGACACCTTGTCTCATAGAAGGAATCATTTATACATCAAATGATGAACATGTTTTCCCAGGTAGAATGAGTGATAGCTAGGTTTTCAGTTAGGTCTCCTGAGAGGCAAGCAAAGTAGAAGCAGAACCACTAGCTGGAAACTTGCAAAATACCCCTTTGGTTAGCTATAACCTCAGCTTCAATGCTATATTTGATACGTTTCTGAAGATGGATTGAAGACAGAGATTGATTCAAATGAACTTGAAGAATCCCTGTACACTTTATTTTAGCCTGTTTGAGATCAATCTGTATATTAACTCATCTTTTTGGGGATCAGGTTTTAGAACCCTGGACTTTTCCTGTCATCTTTTACTATTCCGTAAGCTCCAATAGTGATATGTATAGAGCCCCAGTAACCAATATCTAACACTGCCTCCCTGTGTGATATACCGTAAAGGATGGCTGTTGTCACAGGAGTCTGATCCTGGATCCCAGATGAACTCTTAATGTCCCACCAAGGACAATGCCACTGACAGCATTATGACTTTGTGGGCTGTAAGCCCCCCACAAAGCACAAAGCCCAGAGCATCAATAATGTCCATGTCCACACTGGGCACATCACAAAGACACTGCATCGCCATTGTTCGGAGAAAGAAAATAAATTGAACAAGGCACTAGGTGATCTACCACCCAGTTGTGTAAAATATTGGCAGAGCCCAACTCTGGCGGTATATTTACTAAAGAGACCGGTCAGGCGGAAAGGTGACATAGGGACCGGCGGGAGAGCCTGGGCGTGGGCCCATTGGTCACCTGTGAAGGAGATGCCCGCTGACGGATTCAGATCAGACCATGGAAAACCAACATACAGCTTGTAGGAACCCATAGCGCTCACCTCAGCCTTCTCCACTGCTGATACCATGCCGAGTTCACAGCACTGTGCTGGGGAAGAGAATACATTGTGGTAAGATAAGAGGAAATAAACAGCATATTATCTAGAGGAATAAAGGTCTGGGAACTGTTTCAAAGAATTTAACAAGCAAAATAGGGTGATAATAACATCTTATAAACACAGCTCTGTTGTCAACCCAGCATTTCATTGAGATGGTTTCCTTGTGATCATATATATGTATATATAAAACTTGATTGGATTGCATCTGATACATTAGTGACTTGGTTGTCTGTTAGCCTGAGCAACAGAGCATGTAATTTTGCAATGAAGGCACTGCTATCTAGGTGGAGTGATAGAGGAAGACAAGAAGTAATTTGCAAAGTCCCACTGAGAATAAACAAGATGATAATAAGGCCTTTGCCTCGGAAGCACTGTGTATCCTATGACTACTTTGAAGCGCTAATTAGTTATAGCTAAGGTGGTCTCATTCCACATTGCAACTTAAATGTCACTGACAATGTGGCTACGCCTGAGTCACTGATTAACAAAAGAATCTAAAACCCTAATTAATTATCCTTTGATTGGACTAAGGAGGTGGTGTGTGATGTGAATGTAAACAAATATAGTCTATTTTATTCTGAATCTGATTTAAATGTTTTTGTCTTGTTGTTCCTCACAGGGTAATACAGCATTACCCTCCCACAATGACATCCATTTTGAACCTCTTCATAAAAATGTTGGTGGAATTGTTAACTCCATAAACTTTTCTGTTGTTGTTCTTCAGTGTCAGTGAGTCACAGATCAGTTCAGCTACAGTACAGGGACAGAGAGGGCCGTGGGTGTTTGGGTTGGCCTGCTCTGGGGCTGCAGTGCCTGTGGCTCCAGGACCATGGCACCAGGTCCCACTTCTGAGAGGTTCCGTCACAGCTGGGCAACGACGTGGAAGCTTTGATGCCTGTGAACACAGGAGTGAGCCGATGGGGGATATCAAAGGTGAGCAGACAGCCAGAGAAGTGAGAGCAGGCAGGGCTGGGAGGAGCAGTGACCCACAGAGGAGCAGCTAGAGACAGGGAGAGGTCATCTGATAAATGGAGGAGGAGAAATTACCACAACTCCTCAGGAATCACACCTCTGGTTAGTCAGGCTGAGAATCGATCTTGAGTTCAGGGTAGGGAAGACCACTCTGTAGATACAGTGGGTCACTAACACATCTAACAAATGAAAACAGACAGCTTTGAACCAACAAACATCCCCACACCAGAAAAATAAGTGAAACAAGGCACAGTCTATATAAAAGTGTTGATGATTTAATTTGACTAAATACCGGTAATATAAGACAATTAATCTTGTGTCTGCCTGTCTTGCATATTAGTTTTCACCCTCTATTTTCTAATTATCTAGATATATTCTAATTAATTGGTTGAAGTACAATAGAAAAAACATAATTTGCATTTGGATCTTGAGTCTATACCGACATGCTATTGCTATGTTTATCTAAGGTTCTCATTAATATGGGGGATTCATTTTTCTGTCAGCTAAATTGCCTTAATTTATTCTGTATAATTATTATTAGTGTATCTCTCTCTCCATTTGACATCAAAGACAGTCATGGCCAAATATATTGTCACCCTTGCACTTTTCTTAAATAATTCCATATTTCTTCTCAAATATGTTGAAATGCAAAAAAAACTAAACATATCTCCACATATTGTTATTGGATTTTTAAAATTGCAGAACCAATTTATATGGGGGAAACTTAAGTTTAAAAAAAAGAGTACTTGGTTTGCTGAGCCTTTGGCCAAGATAACCGCCGACAAATGCTTCTTGTAGCCATCAATGAGCTTGCTGCACCTTTCTACTGGCAATTTGGCACATTCTTCAGCTGCAAACTGCTCCTTTTCTTCAATGTTTAAGGGATGCCTTCGACCAACTGCTGTTTTAAGATCTCATCATACAGTAGGTTTTCGATGGGATTCAGATCTGGACTCATTGCTGGCCACTCCAGAACAGTCCAGCTTTTCTTCTTGAACCATTCCTGGGTGCTTTTTGATGCATATATTTGGGGTCGTTGTCCTGCTTGAAGAACCATGACCTTCAACAGAGACCCAGTTTTTGGACACTGGGTTGAATATTGGACTCCAAAACACGTTGATAATCTGCTGATGTCATGATGCCTTACACACGTTCAAGGCCCCAATACCAGAGGCAGCAAAACAATCTCACAGCATTATCAAACCTCCCCATGTTTGATTGTGTCACGCCCTGGCTCTGGGGACTCTTTAAATGTTGAGCCAGGGTGTTAGTTTCTATGTTTTGTGTTTCTATGTTGGCCAGGGTTTCTATCAGAGGCAACATGAATCAGCTGTTGCTTGTTGTCTCTGATTGGGAACCATACTTAGGTAGTCGTTTGGCATTTGTGTGGTGTGGTATCTTGTTCCGTGTAGGTTTGTGTTTGTGAACCTGTGGACTTCACGTATCGTTTGTTGTTTTTGTTCGTGTGTTGAATATCTAATAAATCATGTACGCTTATCACGCTGCGCCTTGGCCCGTTTCATCTAATGACGATCGTGACAGAAGATACCACCTCGACTGGGTCAAGCAGCGTGAAGAGGAGAGAGGTTGGACTTGGGAGCAGAGGATGGAGAGTCTGGCGAGAGCCATGGAGGCCATAGCCACGGGGGAGAGACAAGCCCAAGATATTTTTAGGGGGGGGCTCACACCGTGGACTACGGGGCTGCTGGAGGCAGATAAGGGGCGAGTTTGTGGACAAGGAGAGAAGGCCACCGGGTTACGGGAGCCATTGGTGATTAGAGGGAAGGAAAGTGTAGAGGCACGGCGAGAGGTACTGAAGTGTGTTGCCAGTCCGGTCCGGCCCGTTCCTGATCCCCGTATAAGGCCAGTGGTGTGTGTTCCCAGTGCGGTCCGGCCTGTTCCTGTCCCTCGCACCAAGCCTGTGATGCACGTCGCCAGCCCGGCCCGGCCTGTTCCTGCCCCTCGCACCAAGCCAATGGTGCGCGTCGCCAGCCCGGCCCGGCCTGTTCCTCCCCCTCGCACCAAGCCTATGGTGCGCGTCGCCAGCCCGGCTCGGCCTGTTCCTGCTCCCCGCACCAAGTCAATGGTGCGCGTCGCCAGCCCAGCCCAGCCTGTTCCTGCTCCCCGCACCAAGCCAGTGGTGCGCTTCGTCAGCCCGGTCCAGCCCATTCCTGCTCCCCGCACCAAGCCTATGGTGCGCGTCACCAGCCCGGCCCGGCCTGTTCCTGCTCCCCGCACCAAGCCTGTGGTGCGCGTCGTCAGCCCGGTCCGGCCTGTTCCTGCTCCCCGCACCTAGCCAGTGGTGCGCTTCGTCAGCCCGGTTCGGCCCGTCCCTGCTCCCCACACCAAGCCAATGGTGCGCGTCGTCAGCCCGGTCCGGCCCGTCCCTGCTTCCCGCACCAAGCCTGTGGTGCGCGTCGTCAGTCCGGCACAGCCCGCGCCCGTTTCACAGGTGCCTGGTCAGGTACCGGTCAGCTGCTCCACACCGGAGCCTAAGCAATCCGCTCCACCGATGTCCAGTCCAGCTCCAGCCAGCGGGACCAGACCAGGGGCACTACGGGGGGGTTGTTAGAGGGTGGGGGTCACGCCCGGAGCCGGATCCGCCGCCGAGGTGGAATGCCCACCCGGTCCCTCCCCTGTGGTGTTTGCCTGGCGCGGTCGCAGTCCGCGCCTTTGGGGGGGTACTGTCACGCCCTGGCTCTGAGGACTCATTAATGTTGAGCCAGGGTGTTAGTTTCTATGTTTTGTGTTTCTATGTTGGCCGGGGTGGTTCTCAATCAGAGGCAACGTGAATCAGCTGTTGCTTGTTGTCTCTGATTGGGAACCATACTTAGGTAGTCGTTTGGCATTTGTGTGGTGTGGTATCTTGTTCCGTGTAGGTTTGTGTTTGTGAACCTGTGGACTTCACGTATCGTTTGTTGTTTTTGTTCGTGTATTGAATATCTAATAAATCATGTACGCTTATCACGCTGCGCCTTGGCCCGTTTCATCTAATGACGATCGTGACAGATTGTAGGGAAGGTGTAATTTTCTTTTAATGCTTCATTTGGTTGTTGGTAAACATAGCGCTGATCATTTTCCCAGGATTTAGGCTTGTTTAGGTGGGTTTTTGCGTTCAAGGTTCAATCAGTATTTTTAGTGAAACATGACGACTTTTGTAAAAAGTGCTCAAGATCTGACATATGAGGCTGCAATTAAATATCACTTCCTGTAGGTAGCCTTACAGTTCACCAAACGTAACATTGTACGCATGTTGTGCAATGTTCCCTCCCTCATCCAGTGAAGAACATTCTTATGGCCTAAACTCAAATTTTAGGTGGGTGAACTTACCTGGATAAACTATTGTATTGATGTGTGTCCATTGCCAACAAATGGACATGTGCGGGAACAATCAATATTGAATAATGGAATGTTAAGGAATAGGTGGAAGTGCATACTTTGGCAGCTTTATATTGAGAGAAATTAGTTGTATATTTTATCTGGAAGTATTGATAATTTGCAATCTGCAGTTGGAAGGGCAATATCTGCAGAGTATCTGTAACAGCTTCTTCTTGCTTTCACTACTATGATAGAGAAGAGTGGCAGGTGAATGAGGAGGTAGAAAGCTTGATGGAACGCTGTCTCTGCCCTTTGATCAGAAAGGATCTGTTCCCTGTTGTCTTTCTTTAACAGCTTCTATGGGGAGAGGAGGTATTTATGCTAGTTGCCTGGTTGTCAGAAATGACACTCACTGTCAGACATCAGCATTGCAAATCTCTTCAATGAGGGTTCAAAAGATGGAATCGTACGTAAACAGCAACTATCGATGAATATTCATTCCTTCCCTTCACCTTCCCTACAATCAAACATGGGGAGGTTTGATAATGCTGTGAGATTGTTTTGCTGCCTCTGGTATTGGGGCCTTGGACGTGTGTAAGGCATCATGAAATCAGCAGATTATCAACGTGTTTTGGAGCAGTAGTGATTCTTATTGCGTTTAATCGCCCAGATAGTCCAATAGTGTACGTGCAATAATTGTGCATGTAAACCGATTTTAGTTAGGTAAATGCCAGCTTTGGTTCCTGTCCAGCTCGACTCCGTCCTAAGACCTATGCGCCCAGCAGCAGTTGTGCTGAGACAAGACGGGCACCTTTGTGGGCACACCACGCATTAGAGGAGCACTGATGCTTCTTCCAGCTGAGCGCCGGCCACAATGAAAGCAGCTTACAGGAGCAGCTCAGTATAATGCCCAAAACAGAACACATCCAACCATATGTTTCTCCCTGCTCTGGAAATCCCCTAATACCTCCCTGTCCCTACTGGGACATCAGACTCAGTGCTCAGGGAGAAAGACATAAGGACGAGTGATCTACAGATATACTAGACTATATAAAAGCCCAGAACTGATATGTTCATACAATAACCAATATTAAAGTAAGATATATTGGAAAAAACAACAGTGAAAGGCTGACATGATTGATGTGCATTAATTTACATTCTGTCAGCACCTAAAGTGCCGATCAGAACTTCACTCATGTATATTATGGGTTAATGGCAGATTTTTCAATGTCAAACCTGCAGTGAATTAAATGGATTCTGAACAGTCATAGACACCACATTCACATTATTCAACTGTGCTTACCAGGGCTGACACCTCAGCTTTGGCACTATATAATATTGTTTTGACATTGGCCCAACTAAAGCATTTCAACTCCAAAACATAGTCCAAAACTAATTGGACTCAATGGATTTGCGCTGAAAACTAAAAACAAGTACATTCAAATTGTCTTACTTGTGCAAAAGTTCTGAATATTGCATCAGGCAGATATAACTGCCCCAAAGAAAGAATCAACCCAATCTGCAGATTTTTGAATAATGTGTATGTGGTGTCTATGATTCTTCAGAATCCATTTAGTTAACTGCATGTTTGACACTGGTAGAACCGTTTTGAGTTCCATGTAGAACCCTTTCCTGAAAAGGAATAGCTCTAGACTTAGAAAAAAGGGTTCCAAAAGGGTTCTTCGGCTGTCCCCATAGGAGAACCCTTTTTGGTTCCAGGTAAAACCATTTTTGGTTCCAGGTAGAACTCTTGTGGGTTCCATGTGGAACCCTCTGTGGCAAGGGTTCTACATGGAACTCAAAAGGGTTCTACCTGGAATAATAGCCTGACAGATTAAGTTTTGACAGTGAGGGCCTTCCATACAAAGGAGGCCGGGTCTGGCACATGAGCTATGCAGTTCCGGCGGTAGGTTTGTCCATGGCTGAGGTGATGAGACTGAGAGAGCTATGATGGGTTGGTTGGCTATGTTATCACAGCTTGTGGTCCTTTGTAGCGCAGTTGGTTGAGTATGGTGCTTGTAATGCCAGAGTAGTGGGTTCAATTCCTGGGACCACCCATATGTAAAATATATGCAAGTTTGACAGTAAGTTGATTTGGATAAAGGCGTCTGCTAAATGGCATATATTACAGCTTACTACCCTTATAAATGGAGGTGAGCTGAGCTGCTCAGCTGGCAGTATAGCGGTCAGGGTCAGATGAAACACACTTGGCAAGAAGGCCACTCTACTTTCTCTCTCTTTTCTCCAACAAATAAATATTCTGCCGACCCTGAATTTCCAGTCTGAGTAGAGAGTTATGCTGACATTGGTAGCTCATTTAAATCCTTAAGATGAATGGAGAGCATTTAGATGCATCTAGAATAATATAAGCCTTACATTCTCTCTGCCATTGTAGAGATGCATGTGGGTAATAGTTGTCTACAAACCTTTATATCGAGTTCTCCTTTTCTTTCCCCTTCTGCTCCTTCAACCATTATTTATTCCAATTATCTTGTTTACCTTTTCATTGGTTTCAATTCTGACATGAGTGGGAGGACCTGTCATATCTTTTGGTAATTGTGACTTTACATACTCTCAAGACATTCACTTTCACTCAAGGGTCTTTATTATTTACTTTGAATCCCCTCTTGTCATTAAGGCAATGATGCAGGCAGAGCAAACGAGACAGTGTGCAGACTGTTTGCATACAAGGTTTCCTCCATGTCTCTTAACATCACACTGTTTTTTGCTGTTGTTGTGTGGATATTATCCATAGTGTTATGGGTAAGACGCAAACTCAAGCAACTGTCAAATTATTAGGCATAAACATGCCATTTTCAATGCTTGTGCATCTTTGCAGAATGACAACCCCAGATGTCTTTCAATTAAGTGTTGTTGTGGATGCTAGCAGCTAACAGATAGCAAATAATCTATAAAATGAAGAAGAATACATTGAATAACAACTAAAACAGAAGCTAGGGTTTGTTGTGGTTAAGAATGTTAACCCTATGTTGGGCCAGTTCCAGGATATTGTTCAATAATTGCACGGCAACAAATACTGTATAAAACAAGTTCACTACATAGATAAATAATCATCCTCTGTTTTCTTCAGTTTCCTTCTCCTGCCTATGACACTTTGAGATGTGGGCGTCTAATAGAGGTAAAGGAGCCACACACTGAAATGAAAGTAGAGGGGTTGAATAGAGCATTGACTGAGAGACCATAGCGAAGGATGATAAACTCATCCCTCTTTAAACACCCAGGGAGGGTTCTCCTCTCCTGCACCCCCCTCCCACTGTCCTTTCATCTACCGTCCATTGGCTTTGGCATGGCCTGTATGTCACAGCTGACGAGCCTGATGAGCACAATATTATTTCTGGGAGAGACATTAATGGTCCTCAGTCTGTGTGCCTGGTGAGTGCTTTGATCCGACACAGCTGGCCACGTAGGTAATCCGGGGAAATAAGAGAAAGGAAGATGAAAGGAACACCGTGCTATGCATCTAAACACAGCGCAAATTGTCAAAAAAAATGGTCAAAGACTCCAGTCACCCAAGTCATAGACTGTTTTCTCTGCTACTGCACGGCAAGCGGTACCGGAGCGCAAAGTCTAGGTCCAAAAGGCTCCTTAACAGCTTCTACCCCCAAGCCAGAAGACTGCTGAACAATTAATCAAATAGCCACCCGGACTATTTACATTGACCCCCCGCTGCTACTGCTGTTTATTATCTATGCATAAATAACTTTACCCCTACCTACATGTACAAATTACCTCGACTAACCTGTACCCCCGCACATTGACTCAGTAACCTGTACCCCCGCACATTGACTCGGTACCGGTACCCCCTGTATATAGCCTCGGTATTGTTATTTTATTGTGTTACTTTTAATTTTATTTTTTACTTTAGTTTATTTTGTAAGTATTTTCTTAACTCTATTTCTTGAACTGCATTGTTGGTTAAGGGCTTGTAAGTAAGCATTTCACGGTAAGGTCCACACCTGTAGTATTCAGCGCATGTGACAAATAACATTTGATTTGATTTGAAATACGGAAGGACAAGAGAAACAGGCAGTAGTTAAATAAAAAGTAGATAAATAAAAGGTGTTTCTTTGCTATGTGGTCAGAATGTTAGTTTCTTATGAGTAATACTAGGAGAAATACATTTTCAGTGAGACAGTTCATCTGGGTGTCATTTGAGAGCATAAAGGTGCCCATCATGGAAGGACATGAGGATAGACTTATGACCAGGTGTAAGTGTGACAAAAAGGTGATATCTCTCACCAATTATAATCTTGTCACTGTCTCAACTTTCCTATCACCTTGAATAGTTACAGTATAGAATCTCTTCTAAAATACGTGTGTTACTTCTGTTCATGACTTTACACTGCAATTTAACATTTTGATTTAACATAACACCTATAGTAATATACTTTACGGAGTAGCTACGGATACAGGGTTTCCGTATCCCATGTTGCCCAGGCTAAAAATCTGGATATTTCTGCGTATGTGCAGGATTTTATCTTAGGTAGCTGAG
This sequence comes from Coregonus clupeaformis, assembly GCF_020615455.1. NCBI lineage: Eukaryota > Metazoa > Chordata > Actinopteri > Salmoniformes > Salmonidae > Coregonus > Coregonus clupeaformis. Next base: position 5,252,462 of record NC_059223.1, on the reverse strand, counting down.
TGCCCACTCAGGTACCTACATTAGCTGCTGTGCTGAGTGCTCCGCTGCCACTCCCCCCTCCTTGATGCCTTTGTCAGATCAGTGCTGTAGCCTACAAACTTCATGTTGTAGGTTATTAAGCATAAGCTTGATTTCATGTTATTTTTCAGGAGGCTAGTTAGGCTACATTCAGCTATTAACATGTTTTACACAATGTACATTATCGCCATGTTTGTACAAACTTTGTTGTCAATATTGCAAACATAAGCACGACACAAATAGGCAGTCTAGCGATTTCATGTTCTTCATAGCTGCATGAGTTACATGCAGCTATTTACTCTCGCCACGATATCAGCCTTCAGAAAGTATTCAAAACCCTTGACTTTTTCCACATTTTATTGTGTTACAGCCTGAATTTCAAATTGATGAAATTGAGATTGTTTGTCACTGGCCAACACACAATTCCCCATAATGTCAAAGTGGAATTTGTGGACATTTTTACAAATTAGTAAAATAAGTATTCAACCCTTTTGTTATGGCAAGCCTAAATTAGTTCAGGAGGAAAAATGTGCTTAACAAGCATGGACTCACTCTGTGTGCAATAATAGTGTTTAACATGATTTTCTTATGACTACCTCATCTCTGTACCCCACACATACAATTATCTGTAAGGTCCCTAAGTCGAGCAGAGAATTTCAAACACAGACTCCCAATGCCTCGCAAAGAAGGGCACCTATTGGTAGATGAGTAAAATAACATAACAGACATTGAATATCCCTTTGAGCATGGTGAAGTTATTCATTATACTATGGATGGTGTATCAATACACCCAGTCGCTGCAAAGATACAGGCGTCCTTCCTAACTCAGTTGCCAGAGAGGAAGAAACTGCTCAGGGATTTCACCATGCCAATGGTGACTTTAAAACAGTTACAGAGTTTAATGGCTGTGATAGGAGAAAACTGAGGATGGATCAACAACATTGTAGTTACTCCACAATACTAACCTAATTGACAGAGTGAAAAGAAGGAAGCCTGTACAGCAGGGATCATCAACTAGATTCAGCCGCGGGACAATTTTTTATTGAGCGGATGATCGGGTGGCCAGAACATAATAAATAAACAAAATAATTTGTTGACTTTAAATTTACTGCAAGAAGCCTAAACGGATCTAATATTTGACTAAAACATAATCATTTCAAACCTTGATTACATTTGGGAACATTGTCCTGCGTAGGGTGCCGTCTTTCGGATGGGTCGTTAAAACAGCTGTCCTGACTCTCTGTGGTCATTCCAAATCCCATGCCGCTTATTGTAAGAGTAGGGGTGTTCACCCTGGTGTCATGGGTAAATTCTCAACCTGGCCACATTCGATCATGGCCACCTAATCATCCCCTTCATTCCTAATTGGCATACGGTATAGTGTACTTTTTGGGGTGTGAACTTTGGAGAGGGAGGCTCATGCGTGTACCGATAGGACACATAGGTTGTGAGTAGCTCCATTTTGTATCGACAAAACTGTGGTTATATGTAGAAACCACACAACAAAGTTTAAATCAAGCCTCTAAAATCGATAAATCAACATATCCCCAAGCAACTGGGAGACTGTGAGTGACCAGTTATATACAATAGCAAGCCAATCAGGTGGTAAAATGACGTGGGGCCACGTATCCAACAAGCTATGGCTTCCCCCAGAGGAAAAGATAAGGAGCAACTTGGAGATGCAAACAAAAGTAATGAAAAGTTAAAGGCTATCCAGGTGTGTGTGTGTGTGTCTGTGTATATCAATGGGAGTGTGAGTATGAATATGTGTAGGAGTGTGGGAGAGTATGGGTGTGTGGATGCATATGTTGCGTAGGAATACATTGAGAATGGATGAGTAAGTCGGTGGATGGATGGGTGTAAGTGTGTCTGAGAGGAAGGGAGGGTGGGAAAAGATGGGTGGTTGGGTGGTTGGGACAAGCTTGGTTTGGGTGGGTAAGGGTGGGCAAGGATGGGAGGTAGGGACAAGCTTGGGTGGAGGAAAGGGGGGAGGAAAACTGGGAGTGGGAGGTGGAGAGGGATATGTTTGGCTTGGGAGAGGGAAGGAAGCATTTATCTATACTACAATGTCATTTTTATTTATTATTGATACTTGCAAACCTGCTGTAAAATGAATAAGAGTTCTGGACAGATTAGGAGAGGATTTCAAGTCATTATTATTCCTTGTTTGCCATTATAGCTAAGATTAAATCGTGGTTATTATTAAAAGCCCTAAAAAGGCATAGCGCCTCAAAGTACAAAGAAGTACTTTTCTTTATGTTTTTTTCTGTGTTCTCTGTTAAATGTCTGCTCAATATACATGTTCACATGTTCTATATATGCAATGTATATAATAACTATGTATTCATACTATGACTCTCCCATTCCATGGAGTGTCCACCGCCCTCAAATGACATGTCTGCAAAATTGTGTTATCTGGTTCTTCAACGACAGATGGATCAGACAAGGTTAACTTTGATTCTATACAAGTAAAGACCAACAAAATCCAACTTATTACATGGAATGTGCACGGGCTCCATGATGGTTCTTTAACATTTGTTGTCAGCAGATGTGGTTTTCCTGCAAGAGTTACATTTTTTTTATTTTTTTTTTATATTTAAATAGGAGCTGGGTTGGAGAGGCCTATGCTGCCACCTACTGTAGTAACAGCAGAGGTGTAGGCATCCTGATGAATAAGAATACACCCTTTTCCCTCATATCCCAGCACAACGAGCAGGCTTCGGCGTTTGTCGTCACCGGCTTACTAGCGACTGCCGCTCCATATGTCATCATTCCATTTGTCTTGTCTTGTTAATTACACACACCTGGTTCTTATCCCCTCATTAGTCCGTGTATAAGTGTTCCCTCTGCCCCCCTTGTCCTTGTGGGTGATTGTTATTTGTGAGAGTAGTGGAGCTCGGTGGAGCTCGGTGGAGCTACTCACACTCTGTATTGCCAGGGTAGAAATGTCCCCTGTGCCTGTATATTATTGGAGTATCCCGTACCGTGTATTGCCAGGGTAGATAGTTTCCCCTGTGCCTGTATATTATTGGAGTATCCCGTACCGTGTATTGCCAGGGTAGATATGTCCCCTGTGCCTGTATATTATTGGAGTATCCCGTACCGTGTATTGCCAGGGTAGATAGTTTCCCCTGTGCCTGTATATTATTGGAGTATCCCGTACCGTGTATTGCCAGGGTAGATATGTCCCCTGTGCCTGTATATTATTGGAGTATCCCGTACCGTGTATTGCCAGGGTAGATAGTTTCCCCTGTGCCTGTATATTATTGGAGTATCCCGTACCGTGTATTGCCAGGGTAGATAGTTTCCCCTGTGCCTGTATATTATTGGAGTATCCCGTACCCTGTATTGCCAGGGTAGATAGTTTCCCCTGTGCCTGTATATTATTGGAGTATCCCGTACCCTGTATTGCCAGGGTAGATCGTTTCCCCTGTGCCTGTATATTATTGGAGTATCCCGTACCGTGTATTGCCAGGGTAGATAGTTTCCCCTGTGCCTGTATATTATTGGAGTATCCCGTACCGTGTATTGCCAGGGTAGATAGTTTCCCCTGTGCCTGTATATTATTGGAGTATCCCGTACCGTGTATTGCCAGGGTAGATAGTTTCCCCTGTGCCTGTTTTCGTGTGTCTCTATCCAGCGCTATTTGTGAACGACGGAATAAACTCTGATTTCGGTGATTATCCTCCTGCGCCTGACTCCTTCTATCACACTCATCACATTAGCCGACAACAAGACAATGACGACAGCTAGTCTTACTGGGGTCCGACATATGTGACCAACTGCCTTGATTCGGTCTTATGTAGCAAAATTCGAAATTGTGTTTTTTACGTTGGATAAAAGCAGAGACACAGAGCTACAAAATGATATATCATACACTGCATTTAAGGGAACAATGGGAAAGTAATTCTGCTTTGAAAGTTGATAAACTTGTAATCTCACTTTTGAGAAAATGGCCTTTGAATGTTTTGGTACCTACTGAAGAGCTCTTCTTTGTCTACACCCATTCAGCATCGTTCACACCCTTTTAAGCTTTAGCCCCACCCACCTTGTTTTGCTCTCTTGTGCATACTTGACACTCTGGCCGATGAGTAGGGTTGATCCGAGCGTTCTGACCTCACAATGGCAGTCAAGCACCCAAGCTAACTGGCTAACATTAGCTAGCTACATCCAGACACAAAATTGGGATTATGGTTCATTGTGAGAGAACACCCCACTGACCATTTTACTCGCACTAGCAGAGCTGGTTAGGCTGTTTTCATGTTATCCAGAGCGTTGGTGACTGTATCTGTGCTGCTGGCAATAATTGAATTACGCTTTTTTGCCAACTTTTTTGCCAACTGACACCGGCCATATTCAACGGGTGTTGTGCGCTCGCAAATTCATCAGTTATTCTGCGCTCTGGCATACTCAGACTGAATTTATGAACGCACCCGAAGTGGTTACTTGCATAGTGGAGTCTTTTGTTAAGACATGTAGCTAGCTAGCTAGGTAAACAATGAACCATAATCCCAACTCATTACATTACTATCCTGCATGAATCTGCAGGTAGCTAACCAACCAGGTTCAATGTTAGCTAGCTAACATTAGGCTATAACTAGCCAAGCAAATGGCTTGAGATACGAATAATAAGATCATAAATGTAATGTTAGCTAGCGAGCCAGCCAGCTAATGTTAGCTAGCTAGCTAACAGTACACTTTAACTTGAAATGAAACCACTTTCTGTCAAAATTAGAAACATGTAATATCTGAAAGTGTTGCTAGCTAGACTATCTTACCCGTATATATCATGCATGGATGGACAAATCTCCCTGTCATGGATGCCATGGTTGCCCTTAGTTTGAAGATGTAATCCGGAGACAGGTGTTGTCTCCATCTCTTTAGCTATCATACTCTTATTCTACTGATTTCAAAACTCGATCCTCCAGAAAGTGGAGAGCAACACTTATGCAGCTCCACGATACATTTTAAAAAAGCCGCGTTAGACTGGATTGCCTACACATACTGACCAGCTCAAATAGACAGAAGCATGCTATATGGCAGACCAATCCAAACTCCTCTCTCGGCATGTCCAGCCCACTCATTATCTCAGCCAATCACGGCTAGTGGGAAGGTTGCTGTCTCTTTCTGTAGCTTAACCAACTAGGTTTGTAATTTAACAATTTTATTCGTATTTACAGATGGCATACAAGTTTGTTATTAAGGCACATGAACGTTCACGTTCCAGAAGGCAAAAAATGCATTTTGATTTAAAAAAAGTTTACATTCAAATGGCTCTCCTGTGAAGTAGTGACCCACGACATATGCCTAGTTTCCTGAAACGAGTCACATATAATGAAAAATACATTACAGACAAAATACTTTACAATTTACATATATTTAAACATATTAACATGTAGGGTGTGTGTGTGCATCTATCAGTTACACATACATGTCAGTACATACACACAACAAGTAGGTCACATGGGAGGCATTGTGTCGTTTTATTAGTTTTTTTATTAGGTTTGCTGTTCACTTGCACTATACAGTATACAATGGAAGGGAGTTCCATACACTCATGGCTCTGTATAATACTGTACGTTTCCTTCAATTTGAAAATACCCCTGCTGGCATGTATGGTGGGGTAAGTGTGTGTGTCAGTGCTGTGTGTAAGTTGACTCTGCAAACAATTTGTTATTTCCAACACATTAATGTTTCTTATAAAACCAAGGAGTGACTCAGTCAGTCTTTCCTTAACTCTTAGCAAGAGAGACTGGCATGCATAGTATTTATATCAGCCCTCTGATTACAATGAAGAGCAAGACGTGCCGTTCTGTTATTGGCCAGCTGCAGCTTAACTAGGTCTTTCTTTGCAGCACTTGACTATATGACAGGACAATAATCAAGATAAGATCGAACTAGAGCCTGCAGGACTTGCTTTGTGGAGTATGGTGTCAAGAAAGCAGATCATCTCTTTATTACGGACAGACCTCTCCCCATCTTTACAACCATTGACTCTATATGTATTGACCATGACAGTTTACAATCTAAGGTAACGCCAAGTAATTTAGCCTCCTGAACTTGTAAAATAGCCACGGCATTCATTACCAGATTCAACTGCGGTCTAGAATTTAGGGAATGATTTGTACCAAATACAATGCTCTTAGATTAGAGATGGTCAGGACCAGTTTATTACTGGCCATCCATTCCAAAAAAAAAACTGCAACTCTTTGCTAAGTGTTTCAGTGACTTCATTAGCTGTGGTTGCTGGTGCATATATGGTTGAATCATCAGCATACAGTGAGGGAAAAAAGTATTTGATCCCCTGCTGATTTTGTACGTTTGCCCACTGACAAAGAAATGATCAGTCTATAATTTCAATGGTAGGTTTATTTGAACAGTGAGAGACAGAATAACAACAAACAAATCCAGAAAAACGCATGTCAAAAATGTTATTAATTGATTTGCATTTTAATGAGGGAAATAAGTATTTGACCCCCTCTCAATCAGAAAGATTTCTGGCTCCCAGGTGTTTTTTTATACAGGTAACGAGCTGAGATTAGGAGCACACTGTAAAAGGGAGTGCTCCTAATCTCAGCTTGTTACCTGTATAAAAGACACCTGTCCACAGAAGCAATCAATCAATCAGATTCCAAACTCTCCACCATGGCCAAGACCAAAGAGCTCTCCAAGGATGTCAGGGACAAGATTGTAGACCTACACAAGGCTGGAATGGGCTACAAGACCATCGCCAAGCAGCTTGGTGAGAAGGTGACAACAGTTGGTGCGATTATTCGCAAATGGAAGAAACACAAAGTAACTGTCAATCTCCCTCGGCCTGGGGCTCCATGCAAGATCTCCCCTCGTGGAGTTGCAATGATCATGAGAACGGTGAGGAATCAGCCCAGAACTACACGGGAGGATCTTGTCAATGATCTCAAGGCAGCTGGGACCATAGTCACCAAGAAAAAAATTGGTAACACACTACGCCGTGAAGGACTGAAATACTGCAACGCCCGCAAGGTCCCCCTGCTCAAGAAAGCACATATCCAGGCCCGTCTGAAGTTTGCCAATGAACATCTGAATGATTCAGAGGAGAACTGGGTGAAAGTGTTGTGGTCAGATGAGAACAAAATCGAGCTCTTTGGCATCAACTCAACTCACCATGTTTGGAGGAGGAGGAATGCTGCCTATGACCCCAAGAACACCATCAAACATGGAGGTGGAAACATTATGCTTTGGGGGGGTGGTTTTCTGCTAAGGGGACAGGACAACTTCTCCACATCAAAGGGATGATAGACGGGGCCATGTACCGTCAAATCTTGGGTGAGAACCTCCTTCCCTCAGCCAGGGCATTGAAAATGGGTCCAGCATTACAATGACCCAAAACACACGGCCAAGGCAACAAAGGAGTGGCTCAAGAAGAAGCACATTAAGGTCCTGGAGTTGCCTAGCCAGTCTCCAGACCTTAATCCCATAGAAAATCTGTGGAGGGAGCTAAAGGTTCGAGTTGCCAAACGTCAGGCTCGAAACCTTAATGACTTGGAGAAGATCTGCAAAGAGGAGTAGGACAAAATCCCTCCTGAGATGTGTGCCAACCTGATGACCAACTACAAGAAACGTCTGACCTCTGTGATTGCCAACAAGGGTTTTGCCACCAAGTACTAAGTCATGTTTTGCAGAGGGGTCAAATACTTATTTCCCTCATTAAAATGAAAATCAATTAATAACATTTTTGACATGCGTTTTTCTGGATTTTTTTGTTGTTATTCTGTCTCTCACTGTTCAAATAAACCTACCATTAAAATTATAGACTGATCATGTCTTTGTCAGTGGGCAAACGTACAAAATGAGCAGGGGATCAAATACTTTTTTCCCTCACTGTACATGGACACACATGCTTTGTTTAATGCCATTGGCAATGGCATTGGTCAAAATAGAAAAGAGTAGAGGGCCTAGATAGCTGACCTGCGGTACACCACATTTTACATTAGAGAAGCTTCCATTAAAGAAAACCCTCTGAGTTCTATTAGATACAGTGGCTTGCAAAAGTATTCACCCCCCTTGGCATTTTTTCCTATTTTGTTGCCTTACAACCTGGAATTAAAATATATTGTTTGGGAGTTTGTATCATTTGATTTACACAACATGCCTGCCACTTTGAAGATTCAAAATATTATTTTTTGTGAAACAAACAAGAAATAAGACAGAAAAACTGAAAACTTGAGCTTGCATAACTATTCACCCCCCCCAAAGTCAATACTTTGTAGAGCCACCTTTTGCAGCAATTACAGCTGCAAGTCTCTTGGGGTATGTCTCTATAAGCTTGGCACATCTAGCCACTGGGATTTTTGCCCATTCTTCAAGGCAAAACTGCTCCAGCTCCTTCAAGTTGGATGGGTTCCGCTGGTGTACAGCAATCTTTAAGTCATACCACAGATTCTCAATTGGATTGAGGTCTGAGCTTTGACTAGGCCATTCCAATACATTTAAATGTTTCCCCTTAAACCACTCAAGTGTTGCTTTAGAAGTATGCTTAGTGTCATTGTCCTGCTGGAAGGTGAACCTCCATGCCAGCCTCAAATTTCTGGAAGACTGAAACAGGTTTCCCTCAAGAATATCCCTGTATTTAGCGCCATCCATCATTCCTTCAATTCTGACCAGTTTCCCAGTCCCTGTCGATGAAAAACATCCGCACAGCATGATGCTGCCACCACCATGCTTCACTGTGGGGATGGTGTTCTCGGGTTGATGAGAGGTGTTGGGTTTGCGCCAGACATAGCGTTTTCCTTGATGGTCAAAAAGCTCAATTTTAGTCTCATCTGACCAGAGTACCTTCTTCCATATGTTTGGGGAGTCTCCCACATGCCTTTTGGAGAACACCAAATGTGTTTGCTTATTTTTTTCTTCATGCACTGGCTTTTTTCTGGCCACTCTTCCGTAAAGCCCTGCTCTGTGGAGTGTACGGCTTAAAGTGGTCCTATGGACAGATACTCCAATCTCCGCTGTGGAGCTTTGCAGCTCCTTTAGGGTTATCTTTGGTCTCTTTGTTGCCTCTCTGATTAATGCCCTCCTTGCCTGGTCTGTGAGTTTTGGTGGGCGGCCCTCTCTTGACAGGTTTGTTGTGGTGCCATATTCTTTCAGTTTTTTAATAATGGATTTAATGGTGCTCTGTGGGATGTTCAAAGTCCCACAGACTTCAAAGTTTCTGATCTTTTTTTATAACCCAACCCTGATCTGTACTAACATTTACATTTTAGTAATTTAGCAGACGCTCTTATCCAGAGCAACTTACAGTTAGTGAGTGCATACATTTTCATACTTCTCCACAACTTTGTCCCTGACCTGTTTGGAGAGCTCCTTGGTCTTCATGGTGCCGCTTGCTTGGTGGTGCCCCTTGCTTAGTGGTGCCCCTTGCTTAGTGGTGTTGTAGACTCTGGGGCCTTTCAGAACAGGTGTATATACTGAGATCATGTGACAGATCATGTGACACTTAGATTGCACACAGGTGGACTTTATTTAATTAATTACGTGACTTCCGAAGGTAATTGGTTGCACCAGATCTTATTTAGGTGCTTCATAGCAAAGGGGGTGAATACATATGCACGCACCACTTTTACGTTATGTATTTTGGGGGGGGAAACAAGTTATTTTTTTCATTTCAATAGTAACTAACACATTTGAAATAGGAACACAGTTGCAAATCAAAATTTCAGATGATAATTGCCTATACTGTTATCAAAGTAATCATTTTTGTATGATGCATGTTAATGATGAATAATGCATCAGAAACAATTCCAACACAGTTCAATATTACAACTATAGTCCTATCATTACCTGTATGTACTGAAAGCGTGCAGAATGTTCTCTCCATGAGGCAGCGACAATCACGCTGAAGATGTCGTCTTTGTTTCCCTTTTTCCAACATAAGCATTCACGCATAGCATTACCATTGTTGCTTCACAATTGTTATTAAGCCTGCCATAAAGGTCTGTTTAAATGTCGTGATGACATAAGATCTATGGATGACTAAGATGAAGTCCTCTTTGATGCAAAGAGATGTCCTCCTAGAAGCTCCTCATTTCATTCCTCTTCCTGCGCATACAAATACAGCTTGATAGTATAATTCCTATGAGACCTTTTAACAATTCATGTAAAATATGTTAATAGTGAAAAAAAAAGATATATGCAAATCAATATAGAATCTTAAAAATGCTAATAACACTTCATCAGGAAATGTGTGGACTTGCAATATGGAGGGGGAGGGATAAAAAAACATTAGGAGGACGTTAAGTGGTAATGACTGCTCTAGAGACAGGAGAAAGGACGCTTCTCCCCTCACCTCATCCCCACCACAGCATGCAATCCCCCAGAAGAAGCACACAATTAATTTACCATGGAAAGTTGAGGCTTGGGCAAGTGTGAATTTGAACATTTACTGTAATCCTGGAAGAGGTGTGCTGGAGAAGTGGGCATGCTCATGAATGCAAATGTAGGACAGGTTCTGCAGGGACTTGGCAGAGGCTTCTGTTAAAGTTAGCGCATAATGACAGATTGGTATCCCTGGTAAATCACACATAAAAATTCTGATTCTATACAATTCTGGGTCACAAACATAATAGCCATTTTAGGTCACATTGAGTCATGGTTGCTGATTGACTGGGTTAGGTTGACTTTCAACAGACTATCAATTTGGCCGTTCTAACGTTATACCATTTTAGTTTTTCCTCACATTTTCATGGGCCCGAGGGCTTTTTAATACAAGGTATCTATTTAATACCTATACCTTATCTGGTTTCCTTTGCTGTTCTGTAGAAACTGGCTTTTTAAATGTTCCAATAACTTCCTCCAAAGGCATACAGTACCAGTCAAAAGTTTGGACACACCTATTCATTCAAGGGTTTTTCTTTATTTTTTTACTATTTTCTACATTGTAGAATAAAAGTGAAGACATCAACACTATGAAATAACACATATGGAATAATGTAGTAACCAAAAAATTGTTAAACAAATAAAAATATATTTTATATTTGAGATTCTTCAAATAGCCACCCTTTGCCTTGACGACAGCTTTGCACACACTTGGCATTCTCTCAACCAGCTTCACCTGGAATGCTTTTTCAACAGTCTTGAAGGAGTTCCCACATATGCTGAGCACTTGTTGGCTGCTTTTCCTTCACTCTGTTGTCCGACTCATCCCAAACCATCTCAATTGGGTTGAGGTCTGGGGATTGTGGAGGCCAGGTCATCTGATGCAGCACTCCATCACTCTCCTTCTTGGTAAAATAGCCCTTACACAGTCTGGAGGTGTGTTGGGTCATTGTCCTGTTGAAAAACAAATGATAGTCCCACTAAGCCCAAACAAGATGGGATGGTGTATCGCTGCAGAATGCTGTGGTAGCCATGCTGGTTAAGTATGCCTTGAATTCATGCCTCAAGATCATCTGTTCACCCACACGTGTCTCACAAAGCCACGGCGGTTGAAACCAAACATTTCCAATTTGGACTCCAGACCAAAGGACAAATTTCCACTGGTCTAATGTCCATTGCTCGTGTTTCTTGGCCCAAGCAGGTCTCTTCTTGTTATTGGTGTCCTTTAGTAGTGGTTTCTTTGCAGCAATTCGACCATGAAGGCATGATTCACACAGTCCCCTCTGAACAGTTGATGTTGAGATTTGTCTGTTACTTGAACTCTGTGAAGCATTTAGTTGGGCTGAAATGTCTGAGGCTGATAACTCTAATGAACTTATCCTCTGCAGCAGAGGTAACTCTGGGTCTTCCATTCCTGTGCCGGTCCTCATGAGAGCCAGTTTCATCATAGCGCTTGATGGTTTTTGTGACTGCACTTGAAGAAACTTTCAAAGTTCTTGAAATGTTCCGTATTGACTGACCTTCATGTCTTAAAGTAATGATGGGCTGTCATTTCTCTTTGCTTATTTGAGCTGTTCTTGACATAATATGGACTTGGTCTTTTACCAAATAGGGCTATCTTCTGTATACCCCCCCTACATTGTCACAACACAACTGATTGGCTCAAATGCTTTTTTCACAAATTAACTTTTAAGAAGGCATACCTGTTAATTGAAATGCATTCCAGGTGACTACCTCATGAAGCTGGTTAAGAGAATGCCAAGAATGTGCAAAGCTGTCATCAAGGCAAAGGGTGGCTATTTGAAGAATCTCAAATATAAAATATATTTTGATTTATGTAACACTTTTTTGGTTACTACGTGATTCCATATGTGTTAGTCCATAGTTCTGATGTCTTCACTACTATTCTACAATGTAAAAAATAGTAAATATAAAGAAAAACCCTTGAATGAGTAGGTGTGTCCAAACTTAATAGTTTAAAAGTATCTGCAGGCGCATATTGGCAAAAGAAACAGCATGTCACACCTTGTAATATTTTATGATTAACTTTGGATTGAATGCGTTTCATTGATCATTTTGACTTTGCACAGTAATTGCATACTGTCTAGAATGTCAGCTAATGTTTTTTTTCTTCCTGTTTGTAACAACAGTGTTTACTGATGCAATACGGTAACAACTGTCTCAATGAAAACATTACTCTGATCTCATATCTTACTGATTATTTCCTTTGGGGAGGCAGTCTATGTGGAAATGTCTGAATGAAGGTCATAGTCAGAAAAATAAACCCTGACATCATTATTGAAAAATGGTGTCTAGGAGGTTGATGTACAATTGGAACAGAAAAGGGAAAATATAACTAACCCTCTTGGGGTACTCTTATTCATAGCATGATTTCAACTGTAATTCTGCAAAAAGAATTGTAGAAGAACAATTAACATTTATTCTGGCAGAGGAGGAATGGGAGAACAGATGATGATGTTCTCTTGTGATCATAGCTAAGAGCATTGGCATACAAGTGGTCCCATAACCTCATTCAGTGATGTGCCCCCTGACTGAGGTATCTGTGGTTTTGACACATATAGGATCCCCGCTGCGTGACACCAACTGCTCTTACCATAACATCAGAAGGTACTATGAAAAAGTGTCCTTGATTTTTCCATGTATGTAATGAGATGGATTAAATGTGTGTAGTTCAGTGGAGGCTCCTCAGAGGAGGAAGGGGAGGACCAACAAATTAATTTCTTCAAAAATGAAGGAGAAGCAAGAGAGAGAGAGAGATTGTAATTGTTTTGTCACTTTCAGTGTTCACTTACTTAGCTAGCAAATGCAGCTGGCAAGTTTAGCCTACTCAAACACCGGCTCAAACAGAGGGATGCTATGTTAGCTAGCTGGCTATGACTATCCAACACAACACTGGAACTCTTCCAAGTCAAGGTACACTTTTGGTTTTGTTAATTTATTGCCACCGGGGCCCGCTGGTGTAACTGCTTACTGACTATACACTGTAACGTTACTGCATGATTGTAGCGGGTTTACTAATGCATTAGTTCTATTAGCTATGTTGACTAGGACGTTACTTTAGCTAATATGTGGACAACGATGTAGGCTGTGTGTAGCGGTTATGACATGGTTTGCCTGGTCACATACAGCTGATGTGTTGTGCATTGAATCCACAAACAATGGGAAAAGGTGAGAGGAGGAGAGTGCATAGAGGCGAGGAGGAATACAACGTGGCTGCTATGAAAGAGAACTGTGTTTATGCGTGATCACGGGTCTATTTATTCAGCCGATTCTGTTGATAAAAACGTTTCTTAAACGGAAGCAAACGAAACGGGGATAAAAATACCTGAACTTGTCCAATAGAAACTCTCGTTTGCAACTGTTGGACTAATGATTAAACCCTAGATAAGCTAGATGCAGGCAAGAGTGTGCAAGGCGGTATTGAATGTGTCACTGTCTGTCACCTCAACATTTTCTCTCAATCTGTGTGCACATATGTTGAAACTTTAATTCATAGGCTAGGTTGTAGCAACCTCATTATGGGTATAGGGAAAATTTGAGTATCATGTAGTAGTCTAAACCTATCGATGTTACATTGAACTGGGTGAATGGAATGTGAATTACAGTCATCCAATATGCTGTAATAGAAATAAGGCCATGCTCATAAAAAAATAATAATTGTCCTCCCTCATCATAAACGGCACATACTTTTTTATGGATATCAGACATTTTCTTGTTCTGAATGATGCACATGTGTATGACGTTTGTATAATGTTGGTCGTCAGTGTTTCTCATGATTGGCTGTCATCACACTACGTAGTTCCACCTAGTTTAGGTGAAGAGCCTGTTCATGACATGAATGGCTTCTTTCCACGCCAGCACTGTTCACCAGGGGATTATTGTGATTTTACAAAAGATGCTGTAATGGAGCCTCTACTCCAGAGCATGTTTAATTAATCAAGTTTACACAGCTTGCAGAGAATAAGCTTTCCTGGTTTTTATGCATGGCTTGAGGTCCTGCCACCCTCCATCATGATTACGGTGTTTCCAGATGAACCAGCCTGGCTGCCTCCCTGTGGGCCAGACCAGTGCAGGCCCCTCCGATTGGATTTGCTCTATCCCTCTGCACCAAAAGGGATGCAAAACCTGGCCCCTTGCAGCTAGGCGCCTTATTAAAAGTCAATTTCATATTTACTAGCAACCTGCTAAAAGGGTGATTTGATGCTTGTGTTGTGAAAAAAAAAATGCTTTTTAGAGGAATATACTTACTCCAGATTACACAGCCCATTGAAAATAATTAAGTTGGGAATTTCATGTAAGACACATGTAATATGTATGTTAATAGACTGGAGAGCGAATTTCATTTTATGGAGTTTTGGAAGCGAGGGATTGTATATTTGCCTCAGTGACTCCCAGTCTTAATTTGCGGCCTGTTCGGGATTCTAAATGCAGCTTTGAATGACATGGCAACAGAGTTGTTGAGGAGAATTAGGATGATAAATGTGAAGTTTGGAAGCTGGTGTTTTAATTTTCCTGCATGCCACATCTGACAGGGTAGATGAGTTATAGCGCAAGAGGATAGGATGTGACTGGAGTGACATGAAAGATCTGAGTAATCTGTCTTTAAAGATTATCCAATGGAAGGGCATTTAGACAGGCACTCTTGTCAAGGCGGTGGCGCTAACGTACACAGCACGGTTGTTTGTTTACCTGTGTGTCTTGTTTGTATTCTCAGCAGCAATCTCTCTTCAAAGACGATCGCATCGCAGAATGGTGTGAGCCAAACTAGTTAATTGAAATATGCTTCATCTGGTATAAACAGAGAAAAAAAAGGAATGTACAATTCCAGAATTCTATGCTGTGGGCTGATAAAATGACTAGAGCCAAGCTCTGATGTCAGGCACTTATCTTGCATGCTTGCATCACATCGCTCCCCTACTTCTGGGGTGGACTCCCACTGGGGTTATTTATCCACTGATCTGGTCTGTTCTTTTTGTTTCACCTGAGAGCCACACTGCAGGACAGAAAGGGAGCTTAATAAACAGGTCAATGTCTGGGCAGGAGGTTCATACTGAGCCATAAATTCTCAGAGAGATTGAGAGATTAGAAATGGTGAGGGAGGACATAGAACAAGTAGGAGAAAGAGTGTAAGTCACAGGAGAGAGAGACAAAGAAATATATGCCATTTAGCAGGCGCTTTTATCCAGTTTATGTATGGGTGGTCCCGGGAATCAAACCCAATAACCTTGCGTTACAAGCACCATGCTCTACCAACTGAGCTACAAACGACCAAGAAAGAAAGGCATACTGATGGAGCACAAGGGAAAAGCAGCCTGTTTCTGTGTTACATAAGGCTGTGCAGAGGTGTCTGGTAATGATATTGACCCTTGGTGTTGCAGGCGCATGAAGCCTGGTGGGCTGGCTGATGATAGGGACAGGAAATAAACTTGGCTAGTGGACAAAGCTCTTCCCCTTGGAGACAGGTGGGATGAGGAGGAGGATGGGGTACACATCAGGTCATCATTATCCCTCTGCAGTGAGGCAGGACACGAGCAGGCAGTGGGGGGAGCCAGACAGCCACCACCGCCACACCTTCAGTTTAATCCTGGGTAGCTGGAATGGTATAGAATTAGACAGATTGACAACTCTGTCTCTGTGCCTCCTCTCTACAATGACACCTGCGAGATAAGCCTGGGATCTCCCCCACCCCTCCCCTCCGCCCACCACTCCTGCCACTCTGTCCAGCCACAGGGGCAATATTGCTATCCACTATCCTCCTCTCGGCTCTATTCAGAATACATTTCCATTCACCCTGTCAATGAGCGCACATCACTCCTAACAGCAACCGTCTAAAGCATTTCCCCCTGGCATGTCCATATTAAAACAAAAGTTCCAAATAATTGAGCCTGTCCCATTGGGTGTCATTCATTCTATGAGGTCCCATCTGCAGACCTGGCAGGTGCCTTGTGATGAGAGACACAAACCACCAGCTGTTATCTCTCAATGATGTGCTGGAATTACCCAGCAATAAGACCCTGATCACCACAGCTAAAATAGTCTTTTTTTATATATATATGGTCAACCTTCTATGGGAATATTCTGAGGTTGTATTGTGCTGTTTTAGTGGATGTATGGAATGTTTTAAAAGCCTTGTCTCATTGGAAAACAGGTCATTGATGGTTATTTACATTGTTTATTGGGTTTACAGGAATAATTTAACATAGGCAAGTATGTCAGTACAATTACTCAGACCTACAGGTACTGAGTGGAAGGAGTTAAGACTAGGCAAAATATACATCCTGTTTGTCTGAATACATAGTGTGCATGATGGCTAATGGGATGTCTCATTACTCTTCTGTAGATATGAGGTCTTAGCATATTACTGTAAATTGCTCTGTCTAATACATAACTCAAATATGAATCAAAAAATATAGAAAAACAACTAACAACAGCCATCTCAATCAGACTCCATAAGCTATGAAATGAAAATACATTTAGATCTAAATCTCTTAATGCAGATGAGAATCGAGTGACAGCCTAGTTAATATGCTTTGGTAATACGTGGATCAATTGATTGTGTGTTAAGGTTCATGCTGAACCCATTGTTGAAGATCTTAGCTCTCATTGTAATGCTTTACTCCATTAGCTCACTCAGCACTTTAAACATTGATAGAAGAACAGCCCTGCTTTGATCTAACAGTTCTGGCCTGATGTTTCATCAATAACTGCCATTTTGTAAACTAGGTTAGGTGAGGCAACAAAGGTTGAACTTTGACAAACATCTGTAATGACTCTTCTTTTATATGAAAGCAATTTAAATAGAGATCATTGGCCTTTGAAAAAAAAAAAATCTGAATATTTCTTCAAGTAAAGAAAAGTGGATTGTCTTCACAACTCAAAAATATAATCAAAGTATTTTCACCAAGGTTAGCATTTTTCCTCTCCTGCTGCAAATTTTACCATAAAAACACATTTCTCACATTCCTAGGGAAGCAATTCTACTGTAGATATCCATACCTACATTTCAAGCTGGACATGAAATCTAGATGCATGACTGCAGTGAGAATATTCTCCCTGCTAAGACTAATGTGGATGTCTGTGGTGTGCAACAGCCTAACATTCATCTAGGTGTTGTCATTGCCTGAGGCCTGTTTGTATATATTCCACTGCCTCTACAACAATAGGAAGGATACCACTGCAGCATAATACCACACAGATTGCACATACTCCCCTCACTGATAGGAAAACTAAGTGAGAGAGGCGGTCGGTGACAGCTGTAATCTGTTTAAACCTACGGTCAGCAGCTCCCCTGCTCATGTGCTGTGAAGGGCCTTGCCACATCTCTAATGTGGGCCATAGCATCCACAGACATACGCTGTACACACATACAGTGGGGAAATTTTTTATTTAGGCAGCCACCAATTGTGCAAGTTCTCCCACTTAAAAAGATGAGAGAGGCCTGTAATTTTCATCATAGGTACACGTCAACTATGACAGACAAATAGAGATTTTTTTTTCCTGAAAATCACATTGTAGGATTTTTTATGAATTTATTTGCACATTATGGTGGAAAATAAGTATTTGGTCACCTACAAACAAGCAAGATTTCTGGCTCTCACAGACCTGTAACTTCTTCTTTAAGAGGCTCCTCTGTCCTCCACTCGTTACCTGTATTAATGGCACCTGTTTGAACTTGTTATCAGTATAAAAGACACCTGTCCACAACCTCAAACAGTCACACTCCAAACTCCACTATGGCCAAGACCAAAGAGCTGTCAAAGGACACCAGAAACAAAATTGTAGACCTGCACCAGGCTTGGAAGACTGAATCTGCAATAGGTAAGCAGCTTGGTTTGAAGAAATCAACTTTGGGAGCAATTATTAGAAATGGAAGACATACAAGACCACTGATAATCTCCCTCGATCTGGGGCTCCACACAAGATCTCACCCGTGGGGTCAAAATGATCACAAGAACGGTGAGCAAAAATCCCAGAACCACACGGGGGGACCTAGTGAATGACCTGCAGAGAGCTGGGACCAAAGTAACAAAGCCTACCATCAGTAACACACTACGCCGCCGGGACTCAAATCCTGCAGTGCCAGACGTGTCCCCCTGCTAAAGCCAGTACATGTCCAGGCCCGTCTGAAGTTTGCTAGAGTGCATTTGGATGATCCAGAAGAGGATTGGGAGAATGTCATATGGTCAGATGAAACCAAAATATAACTTTTTTGGTAAAAACTCAACTCGTCGTGTTTGGAGGACAAAGAATGCTGAGTTGCATCCAAAGAACACCATACCTACTGTGAAGCATGGGGGTGGAAACATCATGCTTTGGGGCTGTTTTTCTGCAAAGGGACCAGGACGACTGATCCGTGTAAAGGAAAGAATAAATGGGGCAATGTATCGTGAGATTTTGAGTGAAAACCTCCTTCCATCAGCAAGGGCATTGAAGATGAAACGTGGCTGGGTCTTTCAGCATGACAATGATCCCAAACACACCGCCTGGGCAACGAAGGAGTGGCTTCGTAAGAAGCATTTCAAAGTCCTGGAGTGGCCTAGCCAGTCTCCAGATCTCAACCCCATAGAAAATCTTTGGAGGGGAGTTGAAAGTCCGTGTTGCCCAGCGACAGCCCCAAAACATCACTGCTCTAGAGGAGATCTGCATGGAGGAATGGGCCAAAATACCAGCAACAGTGTGTGAAAACCTTGTGAAGACTAACAGAAAACGTTTGACCTGTGTCATTGCCAACAAAGGGTATATAACAAAGTATTGAGAAACTTTTGTTATCGACCAAATACTTATTTTCCACCATAATTTGCAAATAAATTCATTAAAAATCCTACAATGTGATTTTCTGGATTTTTTTTTCTCATTTTGTCTGTCATAGTTGACGTGTACCTATGATGAAAATTACAGGCCTCTCTCATCTTTTTAAGTGGGAGAACTTGCAGAATTGGTGGCTGACTAAAAACTTTTTTCCCCCACTGTATATACACTTTGTACACATGCGCACACACACATTTAAATACGCAGTGGCAGATACTCAGTGCCTGGTTTACAGCCCTCTCATGAACATACTTTTCTTCCCCCACCTGCCAGACCACATCCATATAAACAAGGGGCTTATGTGTAAGAATACCATTAGAGCATGACTGACCCCAGCTGATAAAAGCTGGATAAGGGGGATTTCTAACGGAGGGTTTCTGACAAAACAAATCCTTTAACATCTAAAGGGGAACTACCCATGTAATCTGTCTCACTCATCAGCTGTCACACTGATTTACTCACCCAGTGCCCCTCACTACTGGCCCCATTTTATATTCTGGATCTTAAACAGAACCAGTCTCTGCTCTTTGAATATCAGCCTACTGTTCTCTATCTTCAGGTGATGCAGTGGGCTCTATGGCACTCTGAGTGATGCAATCCCATTCAATACCTGTGCATGTCTATAAAATATCATGTTTTTACATATTTAACTCCTGCATCTGTCAAGGAATGTGTCAATCAAAAAGGCTGTGTTACAAACTAGTTGAGGTAATTAGTTTGTGAATAGTTTTTATAGGCCTTGTGCTCCTAGATCAATTACTGATGGAATTTTACACCCAAGGCCTTTTTAGGATGTGTGCTTGATTTACCCTACAGGGCAAACCTATTAAAGACAGATAATGACTAATAATAAGTATTTCATTAATCATGTAACTGATACCACAAAACACCCTTGTTCCTAAAGCAATCCTATCTGAAGCTATATCTCCACACGAAAAGGGGTAATTTTATCTGTGGTTTTAGTTACGTTGGAATGTGGTTTCTCTCAAACTTCACTTTTTAACAGGTCCTCAAATGAGCAAGCCCACTAGGTTGTGAAATGACCTATCAGAGGGAGGCCCATGTTTGGGCCCAATTCAGAGGCAGATTTACACTTATTTGATTGCCTTTCAATAGCTGATGGCTTTTGCCACAGATGACCAATTCACCGCCCATAATCTGATGAGCTGGTCTGAATCGAAATTGCCAGCAATCCTTTTTACAGCAAACAATTTTGCCTCTCTCTTTCCCTTAACAGGGTCAGATGAAAAGGAAAAATATAAAGACGAATGAGTGGTGCAATATTTTTGAAGCAGCTGTTAAAGCAGGGATCAAGAAAGAGCGATGGGTCATGTTGGCCTGTCGCTGGAGGAAGAAGAGGAGAAATCAGAAACAGTTCAGCTTCACCATAGAGTTCCCTAATAATATAGTATTGAAATGTATTATATGGATTTCTAAATATACTTCTATCCCATTTTAAGTGCACACATATGGCATGATAGAACTGCAGTAAATCCATGTACTGGGTACTTCAATAAATCACTCCAACACATCTTTGATTGGAATGTTATGAGGAGAAAATATATAATGGTGATGTTCTTGAAGGGACCTTTCCTTGATGAGAAAAGGCTTGTTGTTGCAAACTGGGGGACCTGCCATTCTACTGGGAGAGACCATGTAATGATCAATACACACGATTATTGGATCAGACAATGTAATTACCTGCTTGGGATCAATATATGGTGAGTAAATGTACTTTCCCTTTGCTGTTTTCATCTGAATACAGAAAGCATCTCTGTGACAATGGTGCTATTGAGCTGTATTGAAATCATAAAATATAGAATTACCACAGCTGCACAGGAGGTTGGTGGCACTTTAATTGGGAAGGACGGCTCGTGGTAATGGCTGGAGCGGAATAGGTGGAATGGTATCAAATACCATTCCATTTACTCTGTTCCAGCCATTATTATGAGCCAGCCTCCCCTCAGCAGCCTCCACTGCACAGCTTTAAGTCCATCAAAGAATGATGACAATATGATGGTTGATGATTTTCCCATTAGTTGAAATAATAGCTGCTAGCACAAAATACTGTTTATAATACGTCTACATTTTTGTGCATAACATCACTTAACTGCTTCATGTAGGTTATTTTTCACATTTTTAACAGGCCTTTATATACCAAGTAGAATCATTTATAAAACTACAACACAAACTTCACCCTGTTTTATATATTTCTCCAGAAAAAATATAGTCTATTAAAAGGAACAAAATAATGTTAATTTTCCCACCAGACCACCGATCTAACAAAGCCACTCATTAGTGATTCTTCATGCATGTGAAATATTAATATTCCAATTTATTGCAATATATTGAAATGCATGCCTGGGAGATCACAACTGAGAGTGTGACCGGGTGTGATTCATGGCTGTGAGTTCTGGGTCTGATCTGAGCTATACTGCAGTTCAGCTAAATGATTATAAACTAAACTGCAGGCGACCGACCATACATGGCCTGCCTTGCATGTACAACAAACAGTTTGGCCCTCTCATGCCCTTAGTTTTGTTATTTTGTAACAAAGTACGCTAAAACCTTAACAATGCTTTATTGCCCTTGTTGATAATACCTGCTTGCTTGTGTGCGTCAGGCAGGCCTGTGCAATAGCAGTCCCCACATCTCCTGCTTATTATCACCAGGCTGCTAGAGAACTGACAGGAAGTATATGCACACAGCAGGGAAACTCATGCTCTGTGAGAAATGCCTATAAGCAGTACCTCTTCCCAAAGGCTTTTGAGGATTACTCAGATACTGGGAGGAATACATCCCACTGGATGATAAAGAGTGGTTTTGATCCTGTGTGTGAATATCTGCATTTGCACTTGTAGACAGAAAGAGAGAAGGAGGGTGATAGCCTGAGAAAGAGAAGAGAGAGATTTCTTGTTGTTTGTACATGCTTAAGTAGGGATATTTGAATAAGCAAATACGCAGGTTAGATTTTTATTTATTGAATGGTATTACAAAAAATTGCTAAACACACATGCAAAGGAACGCAGTCACGCACATACCCCCACACACACTAATAACAGTACACAGCGTTATGAATAGAACTCATATAATATTTCCATGAATATAAAATGAAAATGTCCTCGTTTTAGAAGCCTAGAGGTGCCCCATTTCCCTAAACTCCTCATCCCGAGCAGAGGTATGTCTTTACAGAAACCTAATGAAAGGAAATGAGGAATTAGGGAAAAGCATCCCCATAAAAAGCTTTATGTGCTTTTTTCTGATGGCTGCTGCCAACACCTTTAAACAGACTTTATGGAAATGGCCCTGTTGAACTCTGACCTTGAGAGTGGCAGTAAACTGCAGGGGGAATTACAACCAGGTCACGTTTTTTATGAAAAGTAAATTGCATACTATCATTGCTTTACCAAAACCTTAATTTGCTTACCATTTTACAATAAGTGTCCCTAATTGTTGCATAGCACTTGCAATTGTTGTAACTGTGAGCAGTTTGTGTAATTATACCTCAACGTTTTTATATGCATTCAATTTGTGGAACAAACTCAAATCAGTTGTGACTAAACCTCTTCTCAC